>NC_133327.1:84468214-84578214 GCF_042186555.1 Aquarana catesbeiana | reverse complement strand
GTCATTGTGTAACTAAAAAAAAAACACAAAATGCAGCGCTCTGAAAGAATGAATGAAAGTACTTTATGCATAAACAATGCTATTTATTCCATAAAGTTAAAAAATGGTTGAAAAGTCAAAGTTTAAAATACATGGCAGTGAACGTTACCAGTGACCTCAGAGTTGATAAGGGGGAAACAATCATCTGGGAGGCTTGCCTGGAGATGGTTTGAACATCCATCACCATCCAAGGAAATGGTGGGGAGAAAATTCAGTTCCCAGAGGGGGAGCGTACTGGCTGCTGGCAAAACCTGCCAGCTCCAGGTGGATGCCACGGCTGGATGGTGGTCAGCAGAATGGATAGAAAGGCAACCTGTGTGATGTAAACGGCCCCAGAGGGAGCAACCAAGCCGAGCAGGGTCGATATTCTCAGCGCGCCTTCTGTGACATCACTGCTGTGCCGGAGACGAAGGGGAAAGGTGTCCTGAAATCAGTTGTGTAAGTGTCCACTGTTCTGTTGCCGTGACCTACATGTTTCGAGCGCATGCGCTTTGTCAAAATCATAAATAGCATTGTTTATGCATACAGTACTACGTTGGAATTTATTTGATCATTCTTTCAGGGCGCTGCATTTTGTATTTTATGTTTTATGTTCATAGGTGCAATACAGGCTTAGAAAAATGCAGCGCATTGTTTTTACCTGCCAAAAAAGTGCATTTATTATTTTTCTTTAGAAAGATAAACTTCCTCTTTTTAATGAAGGGAGTGTTAGCACTTGAATTTGACTTGATATCAGCCTGTTCCTGTACAGCAGAGCTCAAATAGGGAGAAGCAAAACAGTGAGCCAATCAGTTATGCTGCAGTACAAGAAACATGTAGATAAAAAACAGAGATGAGAGAGTCTGTCTTGTCTTCTCTTCTCTTTTCATTGTCCAGTCAGAGGGTGGGGGATAACCAGAGATAACCAGTAGGCACTACTGAACTGCAGCAGAAAAAGATTAGGTCCCCTCTCCTGCTAGACAGGTCTGTATGGTGTGGCAGAACTAGATAGAGTAATACAAATCCTTCGGCAGGTGTATTAAGCTGTTTGTCTGGAGTTCAGCTTTAAAGCAGACCTTCGGTTATTTTTTTTTTCAATTTTCCATCTATTAAATCTTCTGCCCTTGTTTTAACTTTAGATAGTAAATGATATTTTCTCTGCCAGTAAATACCTTATACAGCCCACTTCCTGTTTCTTGTCTGGTTATTGGCCTAGGCTTATGACATCATGCACAGCTCTCTCTCACTCTTGTGAGTGTTTGCCAGGAAGGGAGGGGGGATAAGTCATAAGAGGGCCAATCAGAGCTGCATGGCCGCAGAGCTGAAGGGGTCCCTTTTGTGTGTCTGTGTAAATCCAGGAAGTGAACAGACAGCAGCTTCAGCTTCCCACAGTTAAAATGGTTGAAGACTCAGTGGAGGGAGATTTCTGCAGCATATTTGGCAAGTACAGAATCACAGTATATATAAAAAATAATATGCAAAGTGGTTTGAGGGAAGCTTCAAAATGACAAAGATGTTTTTATTACAAATGTTGTAAGCAGACTGCAGTTCTTCTTTAAGGACAGTTTGTATAGATACATTTCAAATTCAAGCCGCTGCTATGTGGTGACATGAATGAAATGTTATTTTGTGCACTTCAACTGAAGTTGATGGGGGAAAAAAAGGGACACGTGTGTAAAATGGACATTATACCACCCCCTGCCCCGGTCTCACTGCAGCCTAAAATTGTCAACTGTTGCATGCTAAAACAGAGGGTTTAATGTGCTATCAGTGTGAATGGGCCCTAACAAGGAGATGCAATTAAGCTTTGTAGACATTTTTATTTTTTAAGCTGGTGTGGGATCACTGAGTCTTCCCACTCCTGATGTACAGGCAAGATAAAGGCATTGTAGTGATGTTTAGAAATAAACTTGGGGCATTGGACTCAGTTCACCAATAGTTTGTAGTTGGCGTTTTGCAGCCTTGCTTCCACTTACATTGTGGAGAAGATTTACTAAAACTGGAACATTTCAGCTTGTTCAATTAAGACCCCTTTCACACTGGGATGGTTTTCAGGTGCTTTAGCGCTAGAAATAGCCTCACTCATTCCAGTGTGCCTTTTCACACTGGGGCGGTGCGCTTCCCGGACGCGAGAAAAGTTCTGCAAGCAGCATCTTTGGGGCGGGTTGGGAGCGCTGTATACTAGAAAGCACGAAAATGGGACTTTAGAGGTGCAAAATATAGAAGGCATTGTACGCTGCACATGACCAGCATCCCCTGAGGAAGCCGGTCCTATAGGCGAAACATGTTGGGAATCCATCATTGCTGTATTGTCGCACATATACTATTGTACTAGCCAGTATTGTATCTCCTTTTCCCCTTGTTTTCCTTTCTTTTAAACACACACGTTCTTATTTTGTTTATCAAAATAAAATCATTTTTTTATACTATATTTGATATTGTGTCCAATCATTTGCACCCCTAAAGTCCCATTTTCGTGCTCTCTACTATCTAAATTCTGGGATGTGGTGCTATTAAATTAATTGGTGTGTTCATGCTCATAAAAATCTATGAGCACTATACATTTTCTCCCAAAACGCCCCTGCCCACTAGAATGAATGGGCAGCACTTTCAAAGCACCGCCTAACGGGGGGGGGGGGTTTAACCCCTTTTTTGGGTTAAAAGCGCCCCGCTAGCAGCCAAAAAGTGGCGCAGAGGCGCCAATAAACAGCGGTAAAGCGCTGCTAAAAATGAGCAGCGCTTTAGCGCTTGCACAGCTGCGGCCCCAGTGTGAAAGGGGTCTCTGCTTTGACAGTGAAACCTGGAAGCTGATTGGTTTCTGTGCAGAGTTTCAGCAGATTTTGCACACTCCAGTTTCAGTAAATACAGTGAAACAGTATTTCAGTATTTTTCTCCAAGTCTGTGCTATTTTTTTTTTTTTTTGAATCACAGTTTTTATTGAAAATATTTTAGATTTTCTTTCCCTTGTATATACAACACAAGAACAAAGACAAGACAAAATGACCCCAACATGGAACCTTCCCCTTCGAAAATCTGTTAGTTTAGTTGCAGTACACCTCTTCTCATCTTGAAATAATATACATTGCGATTGAATTGCATTACCGCTTTGTCTCAGGTCTGTCAATTCACTTTTTCATACTCCCATTATTTTGTGTTAAGAAAAATGAAGTTCGATTCCTGGTCTGCACAGATGTGGCTGCCAGAGGTATTGATATCCACGGAGTTCCTTATGGTGAGTTGGTTTCTGGTTATTTGATTTTTGTTGTTTAAGAATGATTGGCCATAATGATATCTGTTCCTCTTTCAGTTATCAATGTGACCCTTCCGGATGAGAAGCAAAACTATGTCCATCGTATTGGAAGAGTCGGCAGAGCTGAGAGGTATTGTATAGTTGTGAATTATGGTCTCCTTTTGTTTTATAGTAATCAATGGAAGCTTTTCTTTTTGGCCTGGTTTACACTTAGAGGACAATAAAATTGATCTGCCCCCTTCCCCTCCACAATCGCCTGAATAGGGTGCACCACAACTACATGCAATGCACACTGTTGTGGTATGGTGGTGCAAGGTTTTTTTAGGGGTTAAAAAGACAGTGAGAAAGTAAGATCGCATCTCCTCGCCACCCTGTGAACAATCCACCACAGAATGCTCTTTTGGGGGCACCACAGCTATAAACGAGCCCTTAAAGGAGAAGTGCAGCCTGAGATTTTTAGGCTGGGCTTCTCCAATTGGTTAACAGAAGTGCAATTAGTTTTGCACTCCGTTTTCAGCGGAGAGCGGTCTGAAGTCCTCCCTCCGCTGACGTCACTGCCATCAGTCGAGGCGTCTAGATCCGCCAGCTGCCTTGATTGATGGCAGTTTCGGCGAGCCACTGAGACGGCCTCTCCCCACCCCTCCACAGCTCAACATGGAGGATCAGAGAGGAGAGCTGCTGACAGTCAGCAGCTTTCCTCTCTGGGATGTGTGGGAACCGAGCCATCGGCGACGTTCGGTGGCTCGGTTCCCAGTGCAGAGACGGCGGGGGACAGCTGCTGCATCGGTCTGATGCTCCATCCACCGAGGTAAGTATGAATAAAAAAAAAACAAACAATACTTCTCTTTTAATGTGACCATATGCTAGAGAAACTTTGCATACTGCTCAAGGTTCCCATCTTGGGTTCCGGTGACCCATACAGAAGAAGGGTGTTGGCGTGGAAAAGGGCTGCCCTGGCTTAAAAGATAAGTTCACCTTTGTTACAAAAAATAATAAATGCATATTTTTTTGCAGGTAAAAAAAAATGTGCATTTATTATTTTTTTTTGTTTCTGGAGCCTCTAAAGCAGGGGTCTTAAACTGGTGGCCCTCCAGCTGTTGCAAAACTACAAGTCCCATGAGGCATTGCAAGGCTGAGTTACAAGCATGACTCCCTCAGGCAGAGGCACGATGGGACTTGTAGTTCAGAAACAGCTGGAGAGCCACCAGTTTGAGACCCCTGCTCTAAAGCATTACACCAGCGATCAGCAGATCACTGGTTCCATGGGGTGGGCCCGGGTGAAACGCATCATGTTGGCATCTGGACAGAGCCAGGCAGAAGCCGCTTTCATTCAGGATCCACTCTGGCTTTGCCAGTGGGCAGCGATTGGAGGGGTTTTTCTTTTCTGTTATCGGTAAGTTCTCTTAATGTGATTCAAAAGCTTTCCTGCTCTAGCCAAAACTTAGTGCATGAACAATTTGAGTTCCTGTGGTGCGTTGGCAGCCCATTCAAATACATGAGCTGTTCTATTGCTAAACACTTTAACATGTGTTAAACGCACCACAGTGGACGGCCCTGGTGTTGGTGGGCCCTTACTGAGCATGCACTCCTGCTTGTAACTTTTTTGTACAGTCATGCTTTAGACTGTTCAGCTGAGCTTTACCCAGTTTGATGGATGATGGCAGCCTTGTTTCTGTCCTCTCAGTGCTAATGTGTAGGGTGATGTTTAGGGGCCTTACTAATGCACACATACGTGAACACTTTTTTTTTTTATAAAGATATATGCAGCATTGGCTGGAAAGATATGCTTTTTTTTTTCCCCATCTTTTCTCTTGCACGGCTGCCGCCTCTCTTCTCTGTCTGTTGCACATCTATCATCTCTTCCAGAGAGGAGCAAGTCTGCCTTTTGCCTCTCTGCAAAGATTTCCATTATTCACTGCGAGCTGCCACTTTGTCCTGTGTACTTATCCCACAGGTTTCCATTGTTTTTTCGAGGTGAAGTGTGTAGTGAACTGGTGCTGTAATTGGATACAGACAAAGCCACTAAATATTGGACTATTTTAAACATTTTACTTAACACTGTGCTGGAAAATGTAGCAAAAACGCACACCTTTAATGGTTGGAGTTTATTTATTACTGGCTTACTAAACAGATGTTTCCATTTTCAGAATGGGATTGGCCATTTCTCTGGTGGCAGCAGAAAAAGAGAAGGTAAGGAGTTTGATGGGCTTTACAAACTCTTCTATAGATATAAGGGTCTGGCAGAAAGCTGCAAATAATTGTGTTACATTTAAAGGGGTTGTAAAGGTTCACGTTTTTTCACCTTAATGGATCCTATGCATTAAGGTGAAAAAACATCCGACAATGCCGCCGCCCCCAGCCCCCCGTTTTACTTACCTGACCCCTCGAAAGTCCCGCGCTCGCTCCCGTAATCCTCTTCGCCGCTCAGCCAGGCCGTTGATTGGCTAGAGTGGATGGATTGAAAGCAGCGCAGCCATTGGCTCGCGCTGCTGTCAATCACATCCAATGACGCGGGGGGGCAGGGCCGAGTGATACAGTCAGCAGCTATAGTCGCCGGCTGTATCACGGGAGCACGCCCGCAAGAACTAAACACCATGCGAGAGAGCTCGCATGAAGGTGTTTAGTTCTTGCAGGGAGGAGCTGAGACAGCCCCCGAGGGACCCCAGAAGACCAGGTTCAGGGCCACTCTGTGCAAAATGAGCTGCACAGTGGAGGTAAGTATAACATGTTTGTTATTTAAAAAAAAAAATACCTTTACAACCCCTTTAAGAGGAATATTTAATCTTTAAGTGACCTGTTACAAAATTTTATTTAACCACTTCAGGTTTTACCCCCTTAATGACCAGGCCATTTTTTGCGACGCAGCACTGCGTTGCTTTATCTGACAATTGCGCGGTCGTACGACGCTGTACCCAAATAAAATTGACGTCCTTTTTTTCCCCACTAATAGAGTTCATTTTGCTGGTATTTGATGACTTCTGCGGTTTTTATTTTTTGCGCTATAAACAAAAAAATCTATAGCTGCTATAAAACGTTTCACAATAAAAAAAAAAAATCACATTTCTTCATCAGTTTAGGCCAATATGTATTCTGCTACATATTTTTGGTACAAAAAAAAAATCTCAATGGGCGTATATTGATTGGTTTGCGCAAAAGTTATCGCGTCTACAAACTACGGGATAGATTAATGGCATTTTTATTTTTACTAGTAATGGCCGCGATCAGCGATTTTTAGCGTGACTGCAACATTGTGGCGACCAAATTGGACACTTAAGTGACACTTTTTGGGGACCAGTGACACCAATACAGTAATACAAAATGCACTGTCACAGTATAAATGACACTCGCAGGGAATGGGCTAACACCAGGGGCGATCAAAGGGTTAAGTGTGTCCCTGGGAGGTGCTTACTAACTGTGTGGGGGATGGATACACTGGAGGAAAAGAGAGATCCGTGTTTCAGCTTTTTTTTTCCATTTTGGATAGAACAAAGAAGGGTTTTAACCCCTATCAGATTTTTTTTTTTTTTCACCATCTGTGTCCCATTGGTGAGATTTCTTCACATCCTGTCCCATAGCCAAACGGGAAGTGAGAGAAAATCTCTGCAAATTAAGGGAATACCTTGGTGACCCCCGTGATCGCTGACCTTTCCCAGGACCCAGCAATGTCTTCGGCTGACCCGGCTTTTTGCTGGTCTTGGGCCCAGGTGCCGGCATCTTAACTGTGGGCAACGCTTGACTCCTTGCGGCTTCACAGGGAATGGTCCCGCAGTCTCTTGGGACCTGTGATGTGTCAAAATCAGGTACCCTCTCCCATTCCCCAAAAAAAAGACATTCCAATTATGGGAGAGGAGGGAGGGGAAGGAAAAGCGGAACTTCCCCTTTTGGGTGAAGTTCCCACTTTCAGCATTTTGTTTCACATCAGTAATTACTAGTGAATTTAATATGCATGGTATATTTGTTTTACCTGTGTATATATTCAAAGGAAACTTCTACTGAAGGAATGTTGAGGCTGCCATTGCTGTCCGCACCTTGTTTGTTGCCTGGCTATCGCACTGATCCTCTGGGTTCAATACTTTTCGAATCCCCGGCCTTTAACAAGTATGGAGATCAGGCATTCTGATCTCACTCTGACTTTATACTCTAGATACTTGATCCAGGGTGATGAAAATATGAACGCCAGAGTTTGGCAACTAGTGTTCTTAAAAAGAGGCCAGCGATGGCAGCCACTATACCTTTCTAAATGTGTGCATTTCCTTTTAATTACACGCTTAAATAGCAGTTTTACTTTCATATGATCACATACTGTAAAGATTAAAAAAAACTTTGTTAGACTATCCTACAGATGCATGCTCATATCGGTAATTAATCCAGTACATCAATTTCTTCCCCACTTTCAGATTACATTATTGGGAACCAGAGAATTAGATCTAGTCAGGATCATTAGAGAAGAATTTATATCTGGGAGCATTATTTGATCCTTTTATCTGAATGATGAATTAATAAAATCAAGCTGTTTAGTTCAGATTGAGTAGTTCCAGCACTTGACTCCATAAATTTGAAGTTTTATGCAAAAAAAAAAAAAACACATCTAAAAGAAATACAATTACCCTTCAAGCACACCATTAACATTGCTCTGCCAAAACCTGTCCCCCTTCCTGGGTTTGATTTAATCCATGCTTGATTAACATGAAACAAAATTGTGTTTTTGAGCGTCCTTATGTAGGTGTGATCACTTATTACCTCCTTTTTTTCTGGCCACAGGTTTGGTATCACGTGTGCAGCAGTCGTGGTAAAGGTTGTTATAATACCAGACTGAAGGATGAAGGCGGCTGTACCATATGGTACAATGAGATGCAGGTATGTTCCACTATATATTGTTTCAGCTACAATTCTTGTCTCTTTTGGGCAGATGGTGGATGCATACGGACTCATAGAACATAAAAACTGGACGTTATTTGACACAAGGAGGCACGGGTGCAGCATATAGCCCACGGCTGAATGCTGGCCTGATCAGTTCTCCCAATTAAGACCGTATGAGTTTAGATGCATATGCCCTGAGCACAGGCATTTCATGTTTTTGGAGACCTACATCCCTAAACGCACAGCGTTAACCATGAGTACCAATTGGGACTTTGTCCAGCTGTGTTTTTAAGCTTATCGTTGATTTTGACAGGCTTCTGGCAGCAGGCTGTACACTTCTCTTGTCCCTTCTTGCACCCAAAAACGTCAGTTTTTTTTGCTCCTATGAGCCAACCCCCCTTCCCATGTGCATGTGCCCTTAAGGAGGTCTTTAGGTTTATGGATACTTTATAGGATTTGAAGCAGAACTGATGTGTAACTTTTATTCCAATATATTCATCTAAATTGGACAGTTTCAGTAAGATGTAAGACATCATTATCTGCAAAAATAAATATTTCACAAATATAAGGGTTTTACAGTAAATTTTATTTGCATTCTCTAATGTAGAAAATTCCTTTATTTTCCTGTAATGCAATGTTAATCATTGCTGTGCTAAATACATCCCCTGACAATGGCTGTCGCTAATCTGTAATTTTTCTGTAGCTGCTTTCAGAAATTGAGGAGCACCTGACTTGCACCATAACACATGTAGAGCAGGACATGAAGGTGCCTTTGGATGAATTTGATGGAAAAGTATCATATGGACAACGGAGAGCTACTGGTGGTAAGTTTTAATTCATCAGGCGGTTGTATTCTATTACATATAAGGTTTGTTTGTATGGCTATGTAAATGGTGTAATATGGCATACACAATTCAAAACAAGTGTGTGTCTATAGGTCACACTGAAAACTACGATGCTGATTGTCAACACTGGGACCTACTGAAGTCCTCTGTGTGGGCCTTTTGGAAACTAAAATAGGCTTAGCCCACATGCCCTAGCGTTAAATTTACCCTTAAACTGACCCTAACACTTACCGCTCCCTCACCTAAACCCTAAAACATAACTCCCTTGAGTAAACCTTAGCAGTGAACTTTGCTTCAGACTTTTCCATTTAAAGCCAACGTTTAAATAAAAAACATGATTCCTGGTTATGCATGAAATATTCCTCCTCCAGTGCCCCCACATTCTGCTACTGTAATCTTTATACTCCCAATAAGACTAGCTAAAGTCCTATACCAGGAACAAATACGCAGCCACTAAAATGTTGGGACTCCTGTCCTACATACTTTTTCTAAGTCCTTGGATTGCTAATGATGCAAGGATATCATCCCCAGCATGTGTTTATCTGTGCTAAACAATACCTTTTACATAATGTGCATCTGGTGACAGGTTCATTTTATGCACTGCACCATGCGCATGCAGACATTGTTTGTTCCTTGTACTCAAGCCATTTCACATTGGAGTCTTTCTTTCATTGCAGGTGGACTTTATAAAGGGCATGTAGAAATGTTGGCGCCTACTGTGCAAGAGCTGGCTTCTTTGGAGAAAGAGGCTCAGACCTCCTTTTTACGTCTGGGTTATCTGCCCAACCAGCTCTTCAGAACCTTCTGAGCCTCTGAAGTGTCAGTAAATGTGCCCTTCAATGGAGAGACCCATTGAATAGAGCATCCTATGCAGCACGGAACATCAAACTGAGCAACGGTCACTACGCCTGGAGCTGCACTTACACATCCAGGAATTAAGCGAATATGGACACTAGTTTTTATTTCCTTTTTTGTTTTTGTTTTTTGTTCTATACCAGCTAATGCCTGGTATTAAGTGATGAGGTACATCGAAGTTTCCTTTTACCTGGTTAATGATGTTTGTCAGTGCTTTTTTGCATGCTGTAACAATAAAAATACAAACATACATACAAAGTCTTTTTTATTTTATGATTGGTGAATTCATCAGTACTGAAGCACGAAAAAAATCCAGAACTGCCTGCTATAGGGCTTCATCATGCAATTGCTGAACTGTCTCTAAAAACAGGTACAGAATGAAATGCAAGTATACAGAAACCAAATTTGTAGAACAATATATATTCTATATCCGTTAACTCGGTGAAAGTCTCACTTTCCCGTTTTTACATGTGGTGACTAGCCTATTAACTCGGCTATATAAAAAAAGAAGGAAAAAGGTTGTTTGATATCTGAGTGCACCACTCTGAACTGCGTAGTAGAAGATATAAATTTTGCTGTTATTATATTCTAATAAGAATCCTTTGGTTGTTGACAGCACTGGGGATTGGTGCTTGGACACTAGGACAGGTAGAGGTGGCAGATGTGGTTGGGGACAGTGTTCTTAGACTTGTGTAATCTCCATTTTACAGCACAGGGATTCCCTTTTTTCAATCCTGATAATTAAATGGAGCAGCAAAAGTTTGACACTTTTTTGGGACCAGTGACAATTATACAGCGATCAGTGCTATAAAAATGCACTGATTACTGTATGAATGTCACTGGCAAGGAAGGGGTTAACACTAGGGGGCGATTAAGGGGTTAACTGTGTTCCCTAGTGTGTGCTGTAACTGTAGGGGGGATGGGACTGACTAGGAGGAGAGAGAGAGAGATCGGTGTTCATACTTAGTATGAACACACGATTTGTCTCCTCTCCCCTGAGAGAACTGGGATTTGTGTGTTTACACACACAGATCCCGATTCTCACTCTGTCACAAGTGATCGCGGGTGCCCCTAGTGGTCAAAAGGCGAAGCGAAGTAAGGTAACGTTGTTTCGCCCAGGGGAGCCAACCTGTTGTAGTCCAACTGCTGCGACTGGTCGGAAAGGGGTTAATGTGACAAGAAAAGAGAAAAATTGCCTGTGGCGCTCAACCTGTTCAGGAACCCCAAAAAAAACAATGTTAATGGTATCACTGTCCCTAAAAGGGCTATATCATGCTTTTATAGTGTACCTGCTGCTTTGCCCTACAGGGATAATGCACAGATTAGTTTTGTGATCTGCTAGTGATGGTTTGTAAAGATCACCTTGTAAAACAACCCACTCAGTTTATAGTAGAAATGAAAGGCATAACATTTGTGTATAGATTAAAAAATAATTGTAAATACCTTTTTTTTCTTTCTTCTTCTTTTTTTTTTTTTTTTTTTTTATTCTTTTATTTTTATTTTTTTTTGCTTTTTTATAAGTGATCGCCATCTCTCTGTTCTCAGCTGCATAAGAGCTGGTGGGACGGGGAGCAGTAGCACAATGAGCTTCCCAGTGAAAGGCTGTGGGGGGGGGGGCGTGTGAGGACAAGTCTGATCATTGGAGATCACACTAAGCTCCCAGCATACCTACAGAACTGACCGTGGTTTGCTTTCCTCCTTAGTGTGGTCAGTTTTTAATGGGTAAGCAGAGGGACTGGCTGGAACACCAGGGATTTCACACAAAGGAAGTAATAGAAAGAGAAGTGTTGGGGTAACAAATACCTTTTAAGGGAAATAACAAAAACAAAAAACATACATGCTCATCTGTGTGATTGCAGCATCGGTTCAATGCTACAGCTGTCCCTCACCAGCTTGAAGACCGAGAACTCAACGATCACATGACTGCTGGTTTCTCAGTTCTTGGTCTTCACTGAGGAGAGAGTGGTGACTGTCATTGACCACTCTCTGCTATGCCCCTCCACCGTTCACTGGAGCACCGGACTGTGGAGGGTGCAAGAGCAGCTGGCTCAGGCTTTGAGCAGCGTGTTGTGGGGCTGAGCCAGCTGTTGATCAGGCATCTGGGTGGATCCTGTCCTTAATGTTGGGATCCTTTCAGAGCATGGGACTACCTCTGTAAGGTCAGCCAACAGCAGAATTTAGCCCACTGTCAGCTGAATCTGGGTCACAAGAGTGCAGAAATAAGTATACGTCTATGACCAAGTAGAAGGGTATGGCCAAATTGAAGGTTTGAACTTCTTTTTAAAATGTGTGTGTATAACCCTCAATTTTTGTTTCTTGGGATGGTCCCAAAAAAGAGGGTAAATCAGCAGAGGACATAGACAGCAGTAAAAACCTGATGGGGGTTCTGACCCTTCTATACTCCTTCCCAAACCTATAGACATTTTGGCTATACATACACCTTCTATAATGCACCAAGACACTATCCTAGTGGTCTAGTGAATAATTGTCCCTCATGTTAGTGCATGTAGACGTGTACCTGTACGTGTGTGAGATTGTGGAAGCATGTGTGGAAATGAGCCAACTGTGTAGTTCTTGTGATAATGTTATTAAGAAGCAATGTTGCTTAGATATTTGTTTAAAAAAAAAACTGAAACCAAATTAGAATCACTGTGGATATTTTGCACAAAACACCATGTACAAGGATCAAGGGTACCTGTCAAGGTAGCTATTACAACTACTAGCCATTGTTGTGTTTTTTTTTTTTTTTTGTTTTTTTTTTACCACTTCAATACAGGGCATTTTCACCCCCTTCCTGCCCAGGCCAATTTTCAGCTTTCAGCGCTGTTGCACTTTGAATGGCAATTACGCGGTCATGCAACACTGTACCCATATGGAATTTTGATAATTTTTTTTTCCCCACAAATAGAGCTTTCTTTTGGTGGTATTTGATCACCTCTGCGGTTTTTAATTTTTTGCGCTATAAACAAAAAAAGAGCGACAATGTTGAAAAAAATACAATATTTTTTACTTTTTGCTATAATAAATATCCCATTAAAAAAAAAAAAAAAAAAAAAATTTTTCCTCAGCTTAGGCTGATATGTATTCTTCTACATATTTTTGGTAAAAATATCACAATAAACGTATATTGATTAGTTTGCGTCTACAAAATAGGGGCTAGATTTATGGCATTTTTATTGTTTTTTTTTTTTTTTACTAGTAATGGCGGCGATCTGTGATTTTTATCGTGACTGCGATATTGCAGCGGATACTTTTGACACTATTTTGGGACCATTCACATTTATACAGCGATCAGTGCTATAAAAAAGCACTGATTACTGTGTAAATATGACTGGCAGGGAAGGGGTTAACACTAGGGTGTGATCGAGGGGGTTAATTATGTTTCCTAGGGAGTGATTTTAACTGTAGGGGGCGGGGACTCACAAGAGGAGGAGACCGATCGGTGTTCCTCTGTACTGGTAACACACCATCGGTCTCCTCTCCTCTGACAGGAAGTGGATCTGTGTGTTTACACACACAGATCCACGGTCCTGCTGTGTTACTGGGCAATTGCGGGTGCCCGGCGGACATCGCGGCCGCCGGGCACACGCATCGGGTGCCTAGTGACGTGGCGCGCGCACGCCCCCCAGAGGCTCAGGAAGAAAAGACGTATGATGGCGGCCCGAAGGGACAAAGGGTTCCTTCCGCCGTCATATGACTATGCGCGGTAGGGAAATGGTTAATATGGTTCAGCCAGCAGGCCAAAAAAAAAAAAAAAAACATTCCCACATCCACCGAATGTGACGGGATAATTTCTGCCATTTTGCGATGCAAATTGCCAAGGCATGTGTATGCCCTAGTATGGCTGCCTTTGCAATTTAGCGGGGAGTTGTGTTATGTAAATTTGACTAAGTTCTTGTTCACACCGGTGCGACTTTTAATGCAATTTGGCAGGTCAAATCACACCCTATTGTTTGCAATAGAACTGTTCAAATCGGTGCAATGCGACTTTGCTGTGCCCTCCAATTTAAAAAAAATAGTTCCTACACTACTTTTGGCAATTTTAGGTGTGACTTGCATAGACATCTGTGCAGGAAGTCGTGCAGATGATAGCGAATTAGCACCTGAAGTCGCACTGACATGCAGCTTTAAAATTGTGCGATTTTTCAAGTGAAGTTGCACGATTTCAAAGCCGCATTGAGTGTGAACCAGGGCTCTTGTATCACAGAGAAGCAGTTTTTCATTTTTTTTTTCTTTTCAGGTTCAGTTACTTACAAGGAGCAATGTTCCCTTTTATCCATATTAAAATGTACCCGATGGTGTTGATAAATACTATTTATAATGAATGCAGTTTAAATAGTATTGGATTTCCTATTTCTTTACAATGCCACACTACTTAGAAAAGAGGAGTGAGATCTATAGAATTTGTTGCTGAACTGTTATTAAAAAATGTATTCTAAAACTGTGTCTCGAGTAGGTAAAGAATTGTTTATTGCTTTCCATAGGCTGCAACCCGTGTGTGGGATTTGGCTACATGTTAACGCTGTCTTGGAGCCATCTCTTCCATACGAGTAAATGGGAAGTGATGTTTGGCCTACTTTCTGAGCTCTGCTGATGTTGCCGTGGTAACAGCTTTGTTTATCCTAGACGATTGTCAACAAGTAGGCATGAAGGACCAATCCCTTTCCAGCCTTGTGACCCAGCCTTGCAAATGTACAGTATAATTACATAGAATGTAGAAGAGTGATGCCAGAAATTGTGGTCCATCAAGCCTACTCCTAGTTTGATTTTATAGAGTATAGATCTAGATTTGTCCCAAGCATGTTTGAATCCATTTACTGTGGAATGACTCGCTACAAACTACTGGAAGGCCATCCCAAGCATCGACTACTCTTTTAGTAAAACAATACTTTCTAACGTTCATTTTGAGCTTTCCTCTTGCTAGTTTGAGATCATGTCCCCGTGTTTTTGATCCTGGCATCAGGTTGAAAATACTGTCCTCCTGAACCTTATTCACCCCCTTTATGTAATCTTTCTTCAACGCTATTTATTAAATTCTAGAAGTCTGTCCTGTTATATTTTATCACTCCGACTTGCCATCACTTTTGTTGCCCATCTCTGGACTTGTTCTGTATTATCAATATAATTTTGTAAGTGAGGTCTCTAGACCTGGACACAGTATTCTAAAGTCTAGCTAAAGATCTATATGGGAGGATCCTACTGCTGATCCCTCTAGTGACGATTTAGGATCTATATAGAGAGAGAAACCAGGACCACCTTCCTCCTGCTGGGAATCCCTTGAGAGATGCCTAAATATCTATATAGGAAGAACCAGGACTTTCTTCCTCCTGGGCATCCTTCTAGTGATAACTAAAGATCTATATAGAGGAATCAGGACTTTCTTCCTCCTGGGCATCCTTCTAGTGATAACTAAAGATCTATATAGAGGAATCAGGACCTCCTTCCTCCTGCTGGGGATCCCTCTAGTGATAACTATAAAGATCTATATAGGAGGAATCAGGACCTACTTCCTCCTGCTGGGGATCCCTCTAGTGATAACTAAAGATCTATATAGAGGAACCAGGACTTTCTTCCTCCTGGGTATCCTTCTAGTGATAACTAAAGATCTATATAGAGGAATCAGGACCTCCTTCCTCCTGCTGGGAATCCCTCTAGTGATAACTAAAGATCTATATAGGAGGAATCAGGACCTCCTTCCTCCTGCTGGGGATCCCTCTAGTGATAACTAAAGATCTATATAGAGGATCGGGATCTCCTCCTTCCTGCTGGGGATCCCTCTAGTGATAACTAAAGATCTATATAGAGGAATCGGGATCTCCTTCCCCCTGCTGGGGATCCCTCTGGTAATAACTAAAGATCTATATAGAGGATCGGGATCTCCTCCTTCCTGCTGGGGATCCCTCTAGTTATAACTAAAAAGTACTGTATATCTAGTTGCAGACCACCCTATAGCAGCTTTTCTGCTACAGGGCGGTCACTCTGCAGAATCATGTGTGTATATCTGTGATTCTGCACCCCCCCCCTTTTTTTTTTTTTAAACAGAAGGTTATTCTGCACTTCTGGGTAGGGGGGACATGCACCCCTTCTGCTGTGATTAGTCACAGCAGAAGCCGATCAGCGTGTGCCAGCCAATGGATGACCGCTGGCCTGTTGATCGGCGAGGAGACACACTGGACGGAGCTCTGTCTTGTCAGCTGGGATGTGCTGGATTTTGTAAAATCCAGCACATCCCCTAGTAAAAGTAGCACACTGTACACACACACTGGTTGGGCACACAATTAACCCTTTGATTGCCCTAGATGTTTAACCCCTTCCCAGCCAGTGTCATTAGTACAGTGGTAGTGCATATTTTTAACACTGATCACTTTGAGTGTCAATGGTTCCCAAAGAGTGTCAAAAGTGTCTGTTCGTGTCAGATTGTCTTGCAATACCGCAGTCCTGCTAGAAGTCACTGATTGCCGCCATTACTAGTATGAAAACAAAAATGTCCAGTATATTTATATGCCATAGTTTGTAGATGCTAAAACTTTTGCGCAAACAAATCAATATACGCTTATTGGCTTTTTTTTTAACCAAAAATATGTAGCAGAATACATATTGGCCTAATTTTATGAAGAGATTTGACTTTTTAATTTCTTTTAATTGGATATGTTTTATAGCAGAAAGTAGAAAATAATTTTTTTTTTTCTAATTTGTTGGTTCACTTTTGTTTATAGCACAAAAAAAAAAAAAAAAAAAAACCCTAGAGTTGATCAAATACCACCAAAATAAAGCTCTATTTGTGGGAAAAAATACATCAATTTCATTTATGTACAGCGTTGCACGATCGCACAATTGTCAGTTAAAATAACACAGCGCCGTATAACAAAAAATGGCCTGGTCTTGAAAGGGGATAAATCTTCTGGAGGTCAAGTTGATATAGGAATCGGGACTTCCTTTCTCTTTCTGGTGAATCCTCCAGTGGTAATTAAAGATCTATATAGAGGAATCAGGACTTTCTTTAGGCTGTTGGTGATCCTTCTAGTGATAACCAAAGATCTATATGGGGGAATTAAGACCTCCCTCCTCCTGGAAGGGATCCCTCTAGTGATAATAACAAATCTATATAGAGGAAATAGGACCTCCTTCCTCCTGCTGGTGAGCCCTCCAGTGGTACCTAAAGATCTATATAGGAGAAACTGGGACCTCCTTCCTCCTGCTAGTGAACCCTCTAGTGATCTGTATAGCTGAATTAGCACCTGCTGCTGGTGATCCCGCTAGTGATGCCCCCTTTAAAATTATACATGGCATATTTTTCTTAAGATGATCTAGTCTAAAAAAAAAATCAAAGGATAAAACAAAATGAAAAGAACAAGGGTACCCAAAAAAAAAAGATTGAGTAAAAGGAACTAAACTATTTACTAATTACCATGGTGTTAAGGTATTTTTACCTGTAGGTCTTGTGTGTATTTATTACCTTCACCACATGATGGCGCTAATAATCCATTCTTACTGATCCAGTTCATAGTGTCTGTGTTGTTGCATGCTGGTGTCTGGAAAAATTCAGACTGGTTTTCCAGACCTCTCTAGTTACTTGCACAGTAATAGGCCAAATTTTGCTTGTTAAAAGTTTACTTTATTATTTAGATTGATTCACAGCTGTCAGATCTTTTTTTTTTAGTTTGTGCTTATATTGTGTATATGTTTGTGTGTATATCTATACATTTTTCTGGATACTGCTTAAACATAATTCACACTTCTAAGTGTTCCCTATACCATAGCACATCTTCACTATTTGAGTTCAACTCCACTTTAAACGTATACCCTTTTCACAGTACGCTAAGACTAATTCTACATCCTTTTTTTCTTCTGTTTTGGCTATATGTTTGCAACAACGGTATTGAAAAGATATATCTATAAAGATTGATATATACACTGTATATATTTTGAATTTTTCTGGTATGTGAATGTGTCTAGGAACTCCTGTGTCTACAGTCTCATAGCTGTATATCTGTTGTATGAGCTCTAAGGCACTGCTGCCTCTGACTTGTACTCTCACCAAATTTGGAGTACGATTTGGAGATGTCACTATTCTGCTGCTCAATGTTCTCCTTGATGAAGACTCTGACATGAGGAAGCAAAGCCCTGCCTCTAACAGAAAGCCTCACAATCTGGTAATGGAGCACCACATCAGAAATGTAGAAATCCAGATTTAAATTTACTCCAAAAATGAGATAAAATAATCTGTCACAGCACAAACTAGTTTAAAGTGGTTGTAAACCCTTTCGTATACCCAGTGAAGTCACTGGCCTCAGGTGATACACATAGATTAAACAAATCATCCTACATAAGTTGTATCTGTTTATCTACAGTCTCTTCTCTACATCCATTCGAAATGCAAACATTTAAATGCTTGTCTGAGAGTTCAGAAAAAAGGGGACGGAGAGCTGCAAAACTCAGTTGGGAAGGCTCTGAGAGCTGATTGGATGGAAGGGACACACCCCCTGCACACAGGAACAGAGCTGGGGCTGTCAATCAGTTGTAGCTTCCTCCCATCACCTTTTTTCTCTTGGTGTCAGGAAAACTTGTCAGTAGTGACTCATGCTGATATCAGCAGACAGAAATGACACTTGAGCTCCATTCACACATGTGCGACTTAGGATCTGACTTGTGAGACCCCAAGTCACAGGACATGTCAATTACCATGTATCCCTCAGAGCTGTTCCAAATGACACTACTGAAATTGCTGCGACTTCAGAAAAGGTTCCTGCACTACTTTGACCTGACTTTGACACAACTTCAATGGCAGAAATTGTAAGGCTCAGTTCACACTGCCGAGACCTGCAGTGCGACTTTAATCTCAATATTCCCTACGCACATATTCATGGAAATGGCTGTAATAATGCTGGGTGCTGTAATGACATCAGACTGGAAACCAAAGGCAATCTGAATGGAGAAATGTCTTCAGCACACCAAGGATTCATCAGAAGGGTCCAAAGCTTTATTCACATGGTCACACGGTATACACTGGTAAAGTTTCGGAGCCACGTGGGACCCCCTGAATGGCTCCGAAACATTGCCAGATGTGTACCGTGTGACCATGTGAATAAAGCTTTGGACACTTCTGAGGAATCCTTGATGTGCTGATGACATTTCTCCATTACAGTGCGACCTTGAAGCAACTTCAGGGAATGGCTGGGTAATCTTCCTGCAATATCGGATTCTAATCACATCAATTAAGATGAGGATCCAAGTTGGAGGTGACTTCCATTAAAGTCTATGGGCACAAGTCGGATAGAAATTGCCTTTCACATGTCATGCAACTTGGGGTCTCACAAGCCAGATCCCAAGTGTGAACCGCGCTTAAAAGTCTTATCAAAGTCAAACACCAATGTTGCACTGAAAATTCCTCAACTTTGGAGTCACCTAGTGTGAAAGAAGCCTTAGCGTTCTGGATTTAGATAAACACACACTATAGAGAGATATGCTTTGTTCATATTTCATGTCAGGTTTACAACCACTTTAAGTGATTGCTCAAACCAGCCACTGACAGACCAGATCCACAGCAGATTATACACATTCAGTCCAGTATACAGTACATTATCTTTATTCTTTAGTCCTGATGGAGATGGTCAATTTCTGACCCTCAAAACACATTGTGACAAATTATTTGATCTCATTTTTGGAATAAATTTAATCCTGGACTTTTAAATGTCTGATGGGACACTTCAACCTTAGGTTGGTTTAGTCACAAGCCAAGGAACGGAAGCAGTGAAATTTCTTTGGTGTGAATAAACTGCCAGGCCAGCCTATAATCCAGAGCCCCAGTCCAAATATAGGTGTAAACCTAAGGTCCCCGTGCTTCTGTTTGGTTTCTTTCAAACTGTGCAGAACAAGGTATAGCAAGTCATTAATGGTGAAATGATCAGTTGCAGGAAGAGCGCAAGCAAAAATGGTGCCCTCTGCATGCCCTTTTGTGGTCACAGCTTCTAGAGTTCAATTCTTCTTTGAGTTATAAAATAAGTACATTGTAAGAAAAGTTCAATAATTCTACTGTGTTTGAGATATAACCACTAACAAAAAGACACAAAGTACATGAGACTCTTATAAGGTTTAGGCCCTTTTCACACATTTGCCATAGAATTCCATTATGTGGGGCAATTTTAGTGCACTTTTCTGACTAAAAAAAAAAAAAAAAATCCTACCTGTCAATGTTTTTTAACCACTTTACCCCCCGGAAGGTCTACCCCCCTTCACGACCAGGCCATTTTTTGCAATACGGGACTGTCATTTTAACTGACAATTTGTCTCCCCACCCCCACAATTAGAGCTTTCTTTTGGATTTTATTTTTTGCACTATAAACAAAAAAAACTATAATTCTGAAAAAACAATATTTTATTCTTGAATAAATAATGATGATGCGCTGTGAACCTTCAAACGATTAAAGTGCTAGTGCAATGAACACACAAAGTGTATATCTATGTAATCCAAAAAAATGACTGTGTGCCAAGGTGCAAAGAATAAAACGAAACAAATATAGTTTCTACACAGTAAACATCCATAACTAATAGTGACAGCCTGAAATCAATCAATTAATGATAAAATGGTGAAATAAAATGACGTGCTGATGTGGTTAAAAAAAAATGGCTGCTTGCCAAGGTGCAAAAATGAAGCAGATAAAGTTTCTACACACAGTAAATATCCATAACTGATAGTGACAGCTTAAAAACAATCGAATAATGATAGAGATGTGAAATAAAATAAAGTGCTGTTATGGTTAATAGCATATGACAATCCGAGTAATGAAAAAGTCCAATGCCCACTCTAAATAAAGGAATTTTGAATTGTTGGTCCAAACAATTATTGTGACAGTCTAACGAATATTAAGATGAATAATATATCCCTCCACCGTGAAGATAAAAATTGGCCGATGTCAGGCCAATCCTCTGTGATGACACCTGAATGTGTACAAGCCCCTCACCTTACTGCTGTAAGGTTACAGCACAGATGGATCAAATGCAGCAATCCTCTGGGTTTTCCACTTTAGATCGTGGTATAGCCTTCTCCTCTAGTAAGCTCAGTTTGGGGAGGTAGGAAAATCGAAGAAAGGTTCCAGTAGCGTAATTCAGTTTAAAATGGATCAATTTATTAGAACATAAACACAGATACACTCACTTTTTGTTTTAAAAGACCGGTAATAATCCATGAGCGCCGAGCTCGTATACTTCCGTCACTACTGATTCCGCCTATTGCTCCAATCCCGACGCGTATCGTCACATCACGTGACTTCATCAGGGTATAACAATAGGCTATGATTCATGTCTTTAAATATTTTTTTCTTTCTGCTATTAAACCTATAAAAATAAAATAAAATTAAAAAAAAAATCGAATTTCTTCATAAATTTAGACCAATATGTATTCTGCTACATATTTTTGGTAAAAAAAAAAAATCCCAATAAGCGTATGTTTATTGGTTTGCGCAAAGGTTACAGCAACTACAAACTATGGGATATTTTTATTTATTTTTACTAGTAATAGTGGCGATCAGTGATTTATAGTGGGACTGCAATATTACGGAGGACAATCGGACACTAACTGACACTTTTGATAGTTTTTGGGGACCAGTGACACTAATACAGTGATCAGTGCTAAAAATATGCACTGTCACTGTACTAACACTGGCTGGGAAGAGGTTAACAGGGGTGATCAAAGGGTTAACTGTGTGCCTAGCCCAGTGGCGGCTGGTGCCCCATTTTTTGTTGGGGGGGCAGCAAACAAACCTCCCAGCCCCTCGTCTGCAGCCACAACCCCCCCTGCCGTCAATCGTCCCGCACTACTTACCCCATCCAGGTTGTGGGCGGCTTCCCCCCTGCTTCTCCTCTTGGGTGGCTTCCTCTCTGCTTCTCCTACCGGCCAATACAGGCGCTTTTCCTCTCGGCCAATCGGGTCTTAAGACCCGTTTCCTGATTGGCCGGGAGGAGAAGCAGGAAAACAATAGCGAATATTAATTCGCTATTGTCACACAAGCAATGCTCTGCGCCCCAAGCCCACCCTTTTTGAAGCCAATTAGAGCTTCCGGCTCTAGTCATGTGCTTAAAAAGAACAAAACAAACCCCATTGAAATCCATGCGTCCGGCGCCCTGCATGGAGATTAGGGGGGTCGGCGCCCCTTATGGAGCGGCCGCCACTGGCCTAGCCTGTGTTTATGTGTACTGTGTGAGGTGCTTTTATTAGGGCATTTTCCTCTTGGGGATGTTAGCATGACAATGCAAACTTTAGGCAGAAATTCAATTAACAACTGTGATCTTAATTAAACAGTAAGCTAATTAATGACTAGTCACCTAGACAAGTCTAGGTGACTCAGGTCAGTGCCCACCCAGACAGTTCAGCACCCTGTCCTCAGAAAGATGACTCAGAGATATCCAAATCTCATTACCAGCTTTTACTTGTGTAATCTGTCCACTAGACAAGTCATCATAAAGTCCCGTACACATGGGGCGAATGTCGGGAGACATCGGCCGGTTAAAATAAATGGCCGGCTTCTGTCAGACGTGCATGCTGGAAAACCAGCAGCCGATGATGCCCGATCAGCGCTCTCAGCCATTAGCGGGAATGTTCAGGTGGGGCGGGGCCGCCCGTTTTCAGATCACAAAACACAACAGCTGGGGGAGATCGCTGTACTAACATCGGATAGCGAGTACAGCTGCTCCGACCTAAGCTGTCTGTTTTTTTTTGTTTAACCCAGTAAAAACATGTTGTGTGTAGTATCTTCATAGATTTTCACCATATTTCCTCGGACAATTAACCTGTACAAGATTATTATTAAACCTTTCCATTCAATCCAGAAGGAAAGCTTTATTGTCTTTATTCAGAGAATTAATCCAACCCTCACTCTTAGCGTTCATCACGTTGTTGTCCATCATTAGTAAATGATCTGCTCTCTCCATGAGATCAGAGGCTGAACTGAGCTCTCTACCATGCGCTGACCAGGAGAAGCAGACAAAATCACTGATCTCCACCATGGACCATATTAACTGGGTTGGAGCCTTGCCCTTAGTCCCCCCCCAAAAGCTTCTTTCCCAGTTGGGTCCGTCCTACTTCTTAACCCTAGGAGATGGGGAAAATGGAGCAATACTTACCTTATTCCTTGCACTGGCAGGCTCCTTCCAACTATGTAAATATGGAATTTACAAATGCAGCAATTTAGAAATTGGATGAAAGGTTTAGCACTGGGAAACACGTTTTTATAGATAAATAGTGTATTGTATATATAGCTATATAGATCAGACCAAAATGAGGGACAAATGAGGAGGAAAGAGTGACAGAGGGACTTTGGTCCAAATGAGGGACAGTCCCTTGAAATCAGGGACAGTTGAGATCTATGCCATTGTAATAACTATACATATAATAGTTATTATTGACAACCCAATTTAAGATTACCTAAAAAATATCCTTTCGTGTTGTGAGTTCTACCTGTCTGCTGACCATCTCTTTCCACAACTTCCTGGATTCCTTGCATGCTTTGCAGCTTCTCCTCTGCTGTTTACTTTCAATTTCTAAGAACTACATATCCCATGGTACCTTTCTGCTCTTGCAAGCGGTGATTCCTGTTCTGACTCCGCCTTCTGAAACAACTCCTCTCCCCACCTCTATAGTTCAGAACGCAGGCTCTGTGAAATGTGTGACACAGCAATGCCTACTTACAGCATATAGTGAACACATGCCCATACCTCCCAACTTTTTGAGATGGGAACGAGGGACACCTATTCGAAAAATTATGTACATATAGGACACACCCCCTGCCACTCCCACTTAAAGGAGAATTATACAAAAAAAAATTAGTTAAACCCAATGCTTTTTTTTTTTTTTTTTACCATTGCTATTCCTTTATACTATCTTTTGAAATTTACAAATGCAGCAATTTAGAAATTTGATGAAATGTTTAGCACTGGGATACACTTTTTAAAAGATAAATAGTGCATTTTATATACAGCTATATAGATCAGACCAAAATGAGGGATAAATGAGGAGGAAAGAGGGACAAGAGAGACTTTGTTCCAAATCAGAGACAATCCCTCCAAATCAGGGACAGTTGGGAGGTATGCGTGCCACAGAATTCAGGCCCCGTTCACACTTGAGCATTTTGTAGTTTAAAGCTCAAAAAAGTACATGAGCTTCTTTTTAGGCAGAATTGAGTGTTTTTGTCCCCAAAGACTTCAATGGAAATGCCTGAAAAGTCCGACATGAGCTTTTATGCCGCGTACACACGAGCAGCCTTCTCATCGAACTAAACTCTGACATTTTTTTCGATGGAGTTCCGCTGAAACGGACTTGCCTACACACGATCACACCAAAGTCCATTTGTTTAGAATGCGATGACGTACGACGGGACTAGAAAAAGGAAGTTCAATAGCCAGTAGCCAATAGCTGCCCTTGCGTTGTTTTTGATCCGTCGGAATAGCATACAGACGAACGGTTTTCTCGATAGGCGTTGAGTCTGTCGGAAAAATCTAGAACTTGTTCTATTTCTAGGTCCGTCAGAATTTTTCGACAGAAAAAGTCTGATGAAGCCCACACACAATCGGAATGTCCGACGGGATGATTCCCTCTGACTTTTTCTGCCAGAAAGTCCGCTCGTGTGTACGCGGCATTAAGCTCTATTCACACCTGAGCGTATCGATTTACTGGCGTTTTTCTGGCTTTTTTAAGCTTTTTTGCAGCTTTTTACAAGCATTTTTAAAGCATATTACAAGTGTTTTAGAAGATTATTACAAGCGTTTTACGGCTTCCGGCATTTTTGTTTAGCCAATAGAAAGCACTGGGGGGAGGAGAGGGAGAGGAAATTAAGGGTGAAGAGCTGCTGCTTGAGCAGAAAACGCTTGTAAAACACTCAAGTCAGGCTTTTCTATTGAGGTCTATGGGGCCAAAAACGCTTGTAATCTGCCAAAAAAAAAAATAGCATGTACTTTTTTGTACTTCATATACTTTTTTGAGCTTCAGGCGACCGAATGCTCAGATGTGAACAGGGCCATTGAAATGAATAGAATTTGGCTTGTTGAGCGTTTTAGAGCTACAAACTTCAAGAAAAAAAATCTTCTAGCCAGAAAACAGCTACAGCTCAGGCTCACATTACTGGGAGGGTATCTATGGATGTAATCGTACCTACAGCATGCATCGGCAGGCATCTGTGATCGGGGTAAAGATTCAATCATAGAGGCTCTTTACCATGTAACCAGCTGTGTCCAATCACAGCTGATCACAGTGTAAAAAGTATTTGCCAGTTATCGGCAGTCCTCTCCTCACGCTGAGAGCTCATGAGGATAGGAGAGCCGATAACCGGCAATTCTACAAAGGGGACATCCACACTGATAATCAGTGTCCTGATGATCAGTGCAGCCCCAACAGTGTCCACAAGGGTTGCCAATCAGTGCCTATAAGAAATTTTCAGCCTTTTTTTGTTTGTTTAACAAAAAATAAAAAACCCCGTGGTTAGGGCCCTCTGGGAAGCTGTCACCCCCTGGATTAAGAAATTGACCCTTACACTTGTAACTGGTAGCCCTCTGCAACTTCTATTCCATGATATCCCACCTCCTGGTAAATCCTATAAGAAAAGTGTTATTCCCCACCTGCTGAATGCAGCCAATTTGCTTATTCCACGTTTTTGGAAACAAGTTATCTGTGCATCTCTACTATACTGGAAGAGAGAGGTAGATAAGAACATGGAAGCAGAATGTTGAGCACACTCAATTAAAAACCAACAGGATAAATTCAGGGATATTTGGACAGGTTGGATGTATTATTCCACTGAGATACCTGACACATAATTGTGAAGGCGCGACCCAACGCTTAATATTCCTATGGATCATTATTGATGGCTTTCTGTAGACTCACTCCCAGATTCATCTCTAGAGCCAGTTTCATTTTTTAGCATAAATACCCCTTTTTTTTTTCTCAGCCACCCCATTTCCCCCCCCCTTTTCTTTTTCTTCTTTTTACTTCTATTTTTTCGTTTGTTGTTTTTCTTTTCTCTTTTTTGGGTGTCACAACACATCCGATACACATTGTTACCGTTGTTATTTGAGCTGTATTGATGTCTCAATATTCAAGCTATAACTAGACATGTGCAGTTCGTTTAGTTCCGAATCAATATTCGGGCAAATTTTTCATTATTCGGAGATTTGGCTATAAATCTGAATACTCAAATTACAATATAAATATACCGAATGCACCGAATAATTAAACAAAATTCGGACTGAAATTTGAATCGAATTTTATATCGAACTCCAGTTGAACCCTAATGCTGTGTACACACGATCGCAAATTCCGACAACAAAATCCATGCTTTTTTTTTCCAACGGATGTTGGCTCAAACTTGTCTTGCATACACACGGTCACACAAAGTTGGTCGAAAATTGCGAACGTCAAGAATGCGGTGACGTACAACACATACGACGAGCCGAGAAAAATGAAGTTCAATAGCCAGTGCGGCTCTTCTGCTTGATTCCGAGCATGAGTGGAACTGTGCGTCGGAATTGTGTACACGGAAATTCCGATGGAAAATGTCCAATTGGAGCCTACATACGGTTGGAATTTCCAACAACAAGCTCCCATCGAACATTTTCCATTGGAAAATCCGACCGTGTGTACGAGGCATAACTGTACACATATTGCTGAAATCCAAGACTTTGTGTAATATTAGAGTACCATTTCAAAATAATGCTGTTTTTGTTAAGCCAAAAGGTGATTTAAAGAGTCATTGTAATCATTTGATGAAGATTCCTCGACTACTGTAACTCACTACTCATTGGACCACCTCTTCATACACTATCCCCCCTTCAGTCCATAATGAATGCTGCTGCAAGACTCATCCACCTTACCAACGGTTCAGTGTCCTTCACCCCTCTCTGCCAATCCCTCCACTGGCTTCCACTCACCCAACGAATAAAATTCAAAGTACTAACAATCATTTACAAATCCATCCATAACTCTGCCCCCAGCTACATCACTAACCTAGTCTCAAAATACCAACCAAGCCGCTCTCTTCGGTCCTCCCAAGACCTCCTGCTCTCTAGCTCCCTCATCACCTCCTCCAATGCTCACCTCCAGGATTTCTCCAGAGCTTCTCCCATCCTTTGGAACTCCCTACCCCAATCTGTCCAACTATCCCCTAATCTATCCATCTTTAGACGATCCCTGAACACCCTTCTCTTTAAAGAAGCCTATCCTGCTTCTAACTAATACACTGTTTTACTTTCTCCTTCAACTCTTCCCCCACAGCTATTACCTTTTGTATCAATTGACCCTCCCTCCTAGATTGTAAGCTCTAGCGAGCAGGGCCCTCTGATTAATCTTGTACGAAATTGTAATGTAACTGTAATGTCTGCCTTCATTTTGTTAAGCCCTGTGCAAACTGTTGGCGCTATATAAATCCTGTATAATAATAATAATTTTTCTTTTGTTTGTTCACATTTGAAAAAAATAAAAAAATTGAAAGTTTTTGATTCGACCGATTCAAAGGCATGAAACGAATTCCGAATACGAATTCAACGATTTAACCAAATTTAATGAAACAAAATAACTAGATTAATGAATCTAAACAAAACAAAACAAATGTTTTCGCCACGCACATGTCTAGCTATAACAAAGATTGTGTACAACTAAGCCTGTTGCTACAAATTGTGTACATATTCTGCAAGTATATGACTTCTGCGTTGTTCGTGTTTCTTTTTCACCTTTTGGATTGGAAAACCTCAATAAAACTTGATTATAAGGAAAAAAAAGCCCAATGTTGATTACATACCACAAACGAAAGCTCTATCTGTCTCAAAAAATGAAAAAATGATAATTTCATTTGGGTACAGTGTTGCATGACCGCGCAATTGTCATTCATAGTGTGACAGCGCTGAAAGCTGAAAATTGACCTGGGCAGGAAGGAGGGGAAAGTGCCCAGTAGGCAAATGGTTAAATAAGTAGGCAAGAAATAAATGAAATACAACGTGGAAATGATAATATGATTTTACATTCTGACCATACGCAGTACAGAAGACCCCAATGCAAGGGATTTATTTTTAAATTCCTGGAGTTGTGTGGTAACAAATGCACTCATGTGCGGTAATGTGTGTTGCGGTAATGCATGCATCTCAAAAGTGTTACTCCATCCTAGTGGTTTACATCTCCTTTATTTGCCAAAAGGAAGAAAAAAAAACATGTATGATGCATCTGGCATTCCTACCCGTGTGCAGATCTCGTAAGAGTCGGTATTATATCCTAAAAAAAAACTGACATGCTACATTGTATTTGGTTTGAATTGTCCACGGTATTATTTTGTCAACAGTGTTATTTACACAGCTTTTCATGCGAGCCATTAACAAGATGACATTCTCGCCTGATTAGTGATATGAAAAAGACTAATTGCTTTGCTCCAGTGTGTCTGTTTTGATGCATGTTTACTGCCAGTCAAGGTTCTTCTATTGTTCGCTGAACATTCTATCAGCACAGGAACATCTTGTGACAGAACACTCTATTGTGCTGCACACTCCACTATCTACCACTCGCCTCCTCTGCCACATGTGTTCTGGTGCAAACAAAGTACAATAATCAAATACTTCAAATAAAATCGCTTTTGCATAGAATAAAAAGAAGGATTTTCTATTTTTTTTTTTTTTTTTTTGGAAAAGAGAGGGAGGTACAAGTGCCGTGCTAGAGATTTCTCTGTAATATCTTGTATTACAGATGATACAACATCTTGTGACAGAACACTCTATTGTGCTGCACACTCCACTATCTACCACTCGCCTCCTCTGCCACATGTGTTCTGGTGCAAACAAAGTACAATAATCAAATACTTCAAATAAAATCGCTTTTGCATAGAATAAAAAGAAGGATTTTCTATTTTTTTTTTTTTTTTTTTGGAAAAGAGAGGGAGGTACAAGTGCCGTGCTAGAGATTTCTCTGTAATATCTTGTATTACAGATGATACAACATTCACCCAATGTTAAAAGCCTAGGCATTTGGTCATGTGATCTCTGTTCTAAAGGTGAATCAGTGTCCAGATTGGCCGATCCTTAAAATTAAACTAGTTGATGGGAGGAAGCAATCCAATGGCCCCCTCCGAGAATGCGGGTGAGTGAGTGGGCAGGCGGCTCTGCGGGTGAGAGCACGGGCGGCTCTGCAGGTGAGAGCGCTGGTGGCTCCGCGGGTGAGAGAGTGAGCGGGCCGGGTGGCTCCACGGGTGAGAGCGCGGGCGGCTCCGCGGGTGAGAGCGTGGGTGGCTACACGGGTGAGAGAGCGGGCAAGCAGCTGTGCGGCTTGGTGTGTGGCCAATCAGGGAGCTGGCGGGCAGGGGAGCAGAGAGATGACATCATCTCTCACCGCCCGCCCTGCATCCCTGCAGTTCCGCTCTCACTGTGCAGGCAGCCGCGGGCAGCAGAGAGATTACATCAACTCTCTGCTGCCTGACTGGTAATCTGCTACCTGACTCTGGGACACAGCAAGAGACCACTTTAGCAGGAAAGTGACAGAGCAAGTGACAATCTGCAATGTGTGTCAGGTGATGTGGCAAGTGACAATCCCCAACATGTGGCAGGTGACGTGGCAAGTGACAATCCGCATCTAGGTGCAGGCGACGTGGCAAGTGACAATCCGCAATGTGTGGCAGGTGACGTGGCAAGTGACAATCCACATCTGGTGACAGGCGATGTGGCAAGTGACAATCCGCAATGTGTGGCAGGTGACAGGGCAAGTGACAATCCGCATCTGGTGACAGGCGACGTGGCAAGTGACAATTCGCAACGTGTGGCAGGGGATGTGGCAGGTGACTATTTGCATCTGGTGACAGGCAACATGGCAAGTGACAATCCGCAACATGTGGCAGGCAACATGGCAAGTCACAATCCGCATCTGGATGCAGGTGACGTGGCAAGTGACAATCTGCAACGTGTGGCAGGTGAGATGGCCAGTGACTATCTGCATCTGGTGACAGGCGACGTGGCAAGTGACAATCCGCAATGCGTGGCAGGTGACATGGCAAGTGACAATGTGACAATCCGCATCTGGTGACAGGCAATGTGGCAAGTGACAATTCGCAATGTGTGGCAGGTGATGTGGCAAGTGACTATTCGCATCTGGTGACAGGTGACATGGCAAGTGACAATCCGCATCTGGGCGCAGGCAACGTGGCAAGTGACAATCCGCAACGTGTGGCAGGTGACATGGCGAGTGACTATCTGCATCTGGTGACAGGCGACGTGGCAAGTGACAATTCGCAATGTGTGGCAGGTGACATGGCAAGTGACAATCCGCATCTGGTGACAGGCGATGTGACAATCCGCAATGTGTGGCAGGTGACGTGGCAAGTGACAATCCGCATCTGGTGACAGGCGATGTGGCAAGTGACAATTCACAACATGTGACAGGTGACGTGGCAAGTGACAATCTGCATCTGGTGACAGGTGACGTGGCAAGTGACAATCCGCATCTGGTGACAGGTGATGTGGCAAGTGATAATCCGCAATATGTGGCAGGTGGCGTGGCAAGTGACTATCTGCATCTGGTGGCAGGCGATGTGGCAAGTGGCAATTCGCAACGTGTGGCAGGTGACGTGACAAGTGACAATCCGCATCTGGTGATAGGCGACGTGGCAAGTGACAATCCGCAATATGTGGCAAGTGACATGGCAAGTGACTATCTGCATCTGGTGGCAGGCGACATGGCAAGTGACAATCCGCAACAAGTGGCAGGTGATGTGGCAAGTGATAATCCGCATCTGGTGACAGGCGACGTGACAAGTGACAATCCGCAACGTGTGGCAGGTGACGTGGCAAGTGACAATCCGCATCTGGTCACAGGTGATGTGGTAAGTGACAATTCACAATGTGTGGGAGGTGACGTGGCAAGTGACAACCCACATCTGGGGACAGGCGACGTGGCAAGTGACAATCTGCAACATGTGGCAGGTGATGTGGCAAGTGACAATCCGCATCTGGTCACAGGCGACGTGGCAAGTGACAATCCGCAACATGTGGCAGGTGACGTGGCAAGTGACAATCCGCATCTGGTCACAGGCGACGTGGCAAGTGACAATCCACATCTGGTGACAGGCAACGTGGCAAGTGACAATCCGCAACATGTGGCAGGTGACGTGGCAAGTGACAATCCACATCTGGGCGAAGGCGACATGGCAAGTGACAATCCGCAATGTGTGGCAGGTGACGTGGCAAGTGACAATCCGCATCTGGTGACAGGCAAGTACATGAGATACTATTATATATCATCACTCATCATCCCCGTCAAACTTGGGCGATTAAATACTTGCTGTGACTTTGACGTGTTTCACTGGTCCATGCCCGACTTCATCAGGAAGTTAACAACAGTCAAGCTCTGTACTTTGCATTTAAAACAATTATAAACAGAGTGATACACACAACCACCAATTCTAAGCTTTCTGGAACAGATAGGTCAGCTCCTCTAAAGTTAGTCCACTACGAGTTCAAGAAAAGAGGTAAGAGGGAAAACCCACAGTAAAACTGATATTGTGTGATGTTTAGGAATACTTAAGTGCAATCCTGTTATTTTCAGAGTCTTTCTATGTCCCAGTGAGGCGGTAGTGGTGGGGAGGCCGAGTCTCCTCCACGATGGCTGTGTTATCTTCCTGATGAAGTTGGCATGGACCCGGGAAACACGTCAAAGTCACAGCAAGCATTCCGTCGCCCAAGTTTGACGGGAATGATGTTTGATGATATATAATAGTAATGTTTCCATGCAATATTGTTGTCTTCTTAAACGTCATATATGTTTTTAATATTTGTAGAATAAAATATTGACCTTTTTATACAAACACGTGGTACCTTAAAAGTCATCTTTTCCATAGTTAGGTTTTTCTCTGTATTCATAATCGGCTGATCCTTCCTTGGTCTTTCACCATGTAACCTTCAGTGGAGGGAGCTTGGGGCAGTGTTTTATTTAAATACTTTAGTCCAGGTGTCTCTAACCGTTTGAAACAAAGGGCCAGTTTACTGCCCTTCAAACCTTAGGGGGGGTGACGGACTGTGGCCAATGGGAGTAGAAAATGCCCTGGCATCAGTGGGTGTAAACAACCATAGTAGCCTTGGTGGTCAGTGGGAGTATAAAATACTGCATCATTGGTGCCCCATAATTGGTGTCAATGGGAGAATTAGTTCCCCATCTCTGGTGTCAGTGGAAGGAATAGTGCCCTGTCTTTGGTGTCAGTGGGAGAGCTAATCCCCCATTTCTGGTGTCAGTGGGAGAAATAGTGCCCCTTCTTTGGTGTCAGTGGTTGGAACAGTGCCCCAAGGGCTGGATAAAGGCAAGCAAAGCCACATTCGGCCCGTGGGTGGCAGTTTGGAGACCCCTGCTTTAGACTATGAAATAGTATCCTACAAGCCCCAAGGAAAATGTTGATATGGGCTTAATGTTTTTCAAAAAACTTTTCCAAAAAATTGCATGACTAAATTTACATGATAGTTTCTAATTAAAAAAACTTCATGATGCCTTTATTAGTACTGTATATTAAAAATACACAATTACACACAAATGGACAATTAGACAAACAGAAACTTTAAAAATATCTGCTACCAAATTTCCACCCACTAGCAGGTATTTTTAATGTTCCTGTTTGTCTAATTGTAAATGTGTGTATTTCTAATATATTAATAAAGACATGAAGTTTTTCTAATTGTGAGTTGTCATGTGAATTTAGTCATGCAATTTTTGGAAAAAGTTTTTTGAAAAACATTAGAGAAGGGGTTGAGGCCGTATCCACGTTTTCCTTGGGGCTTGAAGAATACTGTTATTTGTGGAGGGCTCCCCCATCTGGTTGATATTCATAGGACAGGCCTGATAGGATTAGGTTAGGGTTTTTTCTTTAGCCTATGAAAGCAGGTCTAAACACTATCTCTAAAATATCACATACGCTTTAACTTACTAATGCCATTTCCAAAATAATTTTCAAAATTTTTTTACAGCCTTCATTAACGTAATACTTGAGGTGTATTTATAAAAAATTTGCAGAGCTATTCCATCTTTTAAAATTGCATGTGCATCTGTTATGTGTGAATAGGGATACAATCAAAGGTTATTATGTTATTTTCTCTGCAGGTTGAATGTTTTCATTCAAACTGAATAAACAGAATCAGGAAAATAACTTATTTTCGGCACTAGAGGAGCTGATGATCATAGGAAATAAAAACTTACTATGATTGTCAGCCCCCCTGGTTGCCTTAACATCTTAAATACTGGGCACTTTCACCCCCCTTCCTGCCAAAGCCAATTGGTATCTATGGACACCCTCCCAAAACTGTAGTACTGCGCTGTAGCCTTCTTTTGGCTATAGTGCTGTTCTAAAATGGTTAATGCAATGTTATGAACTAGTCTATTTTAAAGTTGAATGATTTACATTCAACCTGGAGAGAAAAAAGCTTAAAACCATTTGATTTTTGCCCCCATTTGAACAAAACAAATGTACATGAAATTTCAGATCAACAGCTTTGCAATAAACCCCTTGGTGATCCTGCCATGAAAGTTTTTTTCAGGCACTTCATGTTATAGGGGACAAGAGTCTTCCAGTTGTGTTCCTGCATTATCACCCGTCACAAGCACCATGAGGTAGACTAGGAAAAGCTGTTTTGGCATGACTATACCTCTGTGCATAAAGACATGGTTGGAACAGTTTGGTGTGGAGGAACTCAAGTCTCTTTTATAGACCCCAGATCACAACCCTACTGATACCTGTCGACTAAATTGAAAGGCTGATTACAGGCCAGGCCCTCTCATCCAACATCAGTACATGACCCCTGCAATTTTTTTTTTTTTGAATTTTGGCTAAATGGGCACAAATTCTCACAGACACACTCCAAGATCTTGTGGAAAGCCTTCCTAGAAGAGTGAAGGCTTTTATAGCTCCAAAAATGGAGTGGCAACCCCATATAAGGACCCATGAGTAATGATAGTTAGTTTCATTTAACTGGGCTTGTTCTGTAAGATTGAAAATGTTTCCTAGCTTACTCAAGCCACTTCTTCAGTTCTCAGGGAGATACCCAAATATTGATATCAACATAAGTAGCACAATCACCATGGAATGTCTAGATGTTAATTGTCCAAGAACAGGCTACAGTGTACAAATTGTGAAACCACCTGGCAGTGTTGCAAACCTCCCGCAGTATTTTTTACTGACAAAACATGGAAACTTTACTCACAGAGCACATTTTTTACTGACAACCTAAAAAAATGACAGAACAACTATTAAAAACTAAGACAGCCAATATTTAATCAGTATAAACACAATATGGAAGCCCTGACAATACTCATAACAAGTAATCTGCCTGGTTTACACTTAAATAGTCAACACAGCGATACAAAATATCAGCCCCTGATATTTACGGACAGTAGTAAAATAATCACTAGTTTTTACAAACTGCCAGTAAATTTACTGGCGGTTAGCAACCCTGCCACTCGGTTCTAGATAGATAATCCCATGCTTGGTGTTAGTAAATCTGCATCGATGTTAAACCTTCAAGTTAAATGGCTGAAGGTATAAATTGCTGTCAAAACACTTGGGATTATCCTGTTCTTGGACAATGACATCTGTTTTTCCATGGTGATTAAATTAAGGTGTCTGTGCGACCTATATGGATATAAATGCTGGGGTATCTTCTTGACACAATGAAAAAGTGGCTTGGATAAGCTAAAAATGTCTTCAACATTACAAAACATGTCTACTTGAAAGGGATTACCTATTAAGAGATACTGTATACCATGACCACAATATATGAGAAGCCTCACAGACATTATTTCCATGGTTTTGACATGAGATGTCCTACAAGTTCATACAGGTATAATAGTCTGGTGTACAAAAACTTTTGTCGATATAGTATAAGAAGGTACATAATGCATTGGGCCACATATTTATAATTAGTTTTACTGGTTGACCACTAAATATTTTACTTTTAACCGCTTGCCAACCGGTCCATACCCGAATGACGGCTACAGCGCGGTCTCATAATTCTGCGAAAGCGTACAATGATGTCCTTTCAGAATCACACTCCCCCTGGGGTGCGCAAACAGGAGTGTCCATGCTCACCGGGTTCTGAGGACCTGGCGTGTCACGGATTGGGATAAAGGGCCAATCCCAGCGGCCCTTTACCACGTGATTGCTCTATCCAATGACAGAGTGATCACTGTCAACAAACCGGTGTCATGTCCGGTTCCCTCTCTCCTCACACCAATCGTGTGAGGAGAGGAGGGAGAAGCTGCAGCTTGAGGCTGCTTGATTTTTTTTGGTATAAATTCCAAGTGCCCCATCAGTGCCACATCTGTGCCACAGCAGTGCTCTACAGTGCCCCATCTGGGCCACAGTAGTACTCTACAGTGCCCTACAGTACCACATCTGTGCTCTACAGTGCCACTAAAGTGCTCAATAGTGCCAATACAGTGCCGACCAGTAAGTTCTCATCAGTGCCACACTATCAGTGAATCCTCATCAGCACCTGTCGTTGCCGTAAAAATGTGTAAAAGAACACGTAGAAAAATGCATTTTCATATTCTTTCCACATTTTTCAAAAACTCGTGGAAAAAAAGACATGTTCAAAAGACACATTGTGCCTCAAAGAATATACGTTGGGGAGTTTTCTTTCCAAAATGGGGTCATTTTGTGGGCGTTTCCATTATCCTGGTGCTCCAGGGCCTTCAAAAGTGTGATAGGTTGTCAGGAAATTATATGCGTAATTTATGTCCCTAGAACGCTCCCTGCATGTTGGGCCTCTGTAGGTGGCCAGGCTGTGTAAAAGTCTCAAACATGTGGTATACTCAGGACTCAGGACTCATTGTGCCTCATAGAATAGACGTTGGGGAGTTTTCTTTACAAAATGGGGTCATTTTGTGGGCGTTTCCATTATCCTGGTGCTCCAGGGCCTTCAAAAGTGTGATAGGTTGTCAGGAAATTATACGTGTAATTTATGTCCCTAGAACGCTCCCTGCATGTTGGGCCTCTGTATGTGGCCAGGCTGTGTAAAAGTCTCAAACATGTGGTATACTCAGGAGGAATAGCAGAATGTGTTTTGGGGTGTAATTTGTGGTATGCATTTGCCACGTGAGAGAAATAACCTGTTAATAAGACAATTTTGTGAAAAAAAAGTCTTCATTTTGCAAAGAATTGTGGGAAAAAATTAAACTGTGAAAAAACTCACCATGCCTCATACTAAATACCTTGGGATGTCTACTTAACAAAAAGTGGTCATTCAGGGAGTATTTGTACTTTCCTGGCTTGTTAGTGTCTCAAGAAATTAGCTGAGCCGTAAATCAGGTGTGATCAATTTTCAATGATTGGCACCAAGGAAAACTTGGCAGAATTGACTCCTGCAGATAGCAGAGGAAGGGGGCAGCAGACAGAAATGACACTTAGTGCTCTGGATTGAGACAAATACACACTATAGAGGGATATGCTTTGCTCATATTTCTTGTCTGAGTTTTACAACCACGTTAAAGTGTCATTAAACACAAAACCTTAAAATTCATCTTAAAGCAGAGTTCCATCCAAAAGTGGAACTTCCGATTATTTGCTTCCTCCCCCCTCCCCGGTGCCACATTTGGCACCTTTCGGGGGGGGGGGGGGTTCGGGTAGCTGTTTTTGACAGGTCACTGTCCCCTCTTCTGGTAGACGGCACCATCCCTCGGAAGTTCGGCCCCCCTCCTCCTTCCTCCGCCACCGGACCAATTAGAAAGCGCAGCATGCTTCGCGCATGCACAGTAAGGAACCATCTGTGAAGCCGAAAGGCTTCATTGCCGGTTTTCCTTAGTGAAGATGGCAGCGGCAGCAGCCGACAGCCGATCCGAAGATGGGCTGTCGTGCCAACATCGCGGGCTCCCTGGACGGGCAAGTGTCCATATATTAAAAGTCAGCAGCTGCAGTATTTGTAGCTGCTGACTTTAAATTTTTTTTCCCCAGACTGCAACACCTCTTTAAGCATTATTTTCTCTGCTATTGATTTCTGTATAAAATGGATATGAGTTAGTAAATACCCGATGATTCTGCCTGTTTATCAGAGATCCTTATTCAGTGTGGCAACCCTATGTCGGCTGGTCCAGTGCACTCTACATTGCCACTCTGTCTGGGCATTCTCTAGTTTCCCCAGGGGGAAGCCTAGAACTTTCATCTTCTCCCACAGCTATCCGTCCACGTGACACTCCTTTTGGGATAGTAAATGACAGCAGAGCACCTCCTATTTGCTTCACTGAATGTGAATGCCGCACGTGCGGTCATGTGACTCATGGTTATGTAGCACTGCCCCCGTAGAGTTTGTAGAGGACAGGGTCCACCACTGCTGCCCAGCCAGGCAACAAGTAGCTTCCACACTTTCTCCAGATACAAGGAACAGTCTTTCAGCTTCATTTTCTTTGTGTTATTAGGGGGTAACAACTTGGATGGGGAATAGAAATTATGGGATGCCCAACTTGATAGCAACAAAACCATGGACAACTTCCTCCCTATGTACAACTCCGAATTAATTCTTCTCCTTTACTCTGCACAGTTTTAATTGATTCATCTTCTTTAGTCAAAAAGGGGGAAAGAAATTGGGACTTTAAAGGAGGTGCATAGTGTAAGTCAGCAGTCAGTGTAAAAAACTAAATAATTTATGTATATACACAATTGGAATGATAAACACTGGTATTAGAAACACATGTAGCAATAACTCTCGGTGGAGCTGCTGGTTTAAGCGGGCTGTTACCTTCACTCTCGATACCTCTGTTTCACCGGCACCGGGTCTAGGGTTCCGTTGAGTTTACCTCTGGACGATATAAGCACCAACACTTGAGTACGTTTTCAGTGCTTTATTGAACCAAGTAACGAAGGAAGTAGCAGGAAAGAGGCAGACAGGCTTCTCGGCCCACCCACGCGCCGCAGCGCCGCGGGCCTCCGGAACGGAGGACCACGAGGTGGTACTCTAACACATACCTGTCGGCCAGGAGGGCCAGCAGGTGGCTGAAAAACGAACCCCTAAACATGGCGTCTGTCCCATAAATGCCCTCTCCCAGAATGCAACTCGGAGGACCACCTCCACCGAGTTGTCTCCGGGATAGAGGAGCACTCATCCACTTTAAAACACGTTGCTTTTCCAACACCCGCCGATGGCGACAACGACACCCACCGGCACAATGTGGAACCACACGCAACATCAGCCAAGCTGGAACAGAGGCAAATCTAACTTCCTATAATGAGCAATTCACTAAATTTACCTATCAGATGGTAGATCATAAATCTGTCCAAAAATAATGATAATAACTCCCAAGCCTGGGAGTAGGTATTTGAGCTTAAAACTTGGATTAGATAAAGAAGAAGGAAAGACAGTGGAAAGACATTATAAGATTAACATCTATAAAACAATATGTTCACGTCCGTAAACAAAACCATCCTATGACTGTACATAACCTCACTGTCTATCTAGCTGAAAATCCTAACAGCTTGATAGAGAATCAAATGGTTCCTGAAAAGGAAAGCATATTAACACACATATATCCTGTACAACTTCAGGAGCAAAGCCTCATTTAAAAACGAGACTCTCTTCCCATAATCTATATCAAAATAATCTTTAAGAGTCCATCCCTGTATACATTTTTTTTGTTTCTCCCTTTAAATGAAAGAAATCCGGCTAACAAAAAAGAAGTCCTTGGATTTGAAACAGATGAATATCCAGATCTTGACCACGAAGATCTCTTTATACTGACACTAACTAACTAACTCCAAAGTTCTTTTGTCCATAATCACCAATAAAACTGGGGATCTGGCAAGGTCAGTGTCTTTCCCAGTTTATCTACTGTGGTAATGAAATATACAACGTCCTCTTTTCCGGGCCTGCAGATAACTACTTTGTCAGCATAGATGTGCCGACCGAAGTTCCAGTGTATAAAACATCCACTAAAACGTTCATCCATTTTAACAGAACATCCAGTCTTTCGGAAAGGCTTAGGCACAGACAAATAGTCCCAAACAGCTTCACTGTACCAAAGTTCCCGGTTAGCTTCAATCACTTGCATTATGTCCTGAGGGACATAAGGGAACTCCAACCCATATTCCGTAGCTACACGCTTGTTCAACATTCTCTGCAAACGTGCAAGTTTGGGCAAGGATCTGTTTTTTCCCCATGCCAGGAGGCACACATGAATCCAATGATTTGCTCACCATAGACCCAGCCGGTGTCTGAAGTGAACTAACAACTTTTGACAATGTGTCATTTACAGTGCTGTGTGGCTCCACACAGGGTGACGTCTTCCCAGAACTCAGGGCTGTCCATTCAGGGAAAGTCATAGCAAAGGCGACATCCTCGCCTTGTGCCCATAACATCTCTTGTGACATAGTCTCAAATAGGTCATCATCACCCGAAAGATCCGACAAGGATTCTATTTCCGAATCTCCCAGTTCTTCTGCTGGCAGATACTTATTTACAGTCCCAGATACATTCCCCATCAGCTGCTTACCCGTTCCCGTCGTGGACTTTGTTGGATCCGGTTCGGGTAGTCTCTGGGGTAGGCCACGGCCGCGGGAAGCCTTCACATATTCCACCTTCCTCTGGACAGGTACAACAGAGACAGGCGTGGTGGACACAGAATTCAAAGCAATTCAAAATGTCTGCTTATGAGATGGCAACAGCAGTGTCTCTCTCCGGAACATTCTTGGCAACAACAGGCAAAGTGGTGACCTGCCGTTCTCTCTCCGTAGTAGTAGCAGCTTCTACTGTGGCGATACCTGTTGCCCAATCCATTCGATAAGCACGGGGCGACATGGTAGGTTGCTCCACCACAAACAAATACTCTCCACATTGCGGACATCGGCCAAATGGACGGAGATGTACAGCCAGACCTTCACATCGGTGGCAGATCATGCCCAGTCCTTCAATATCTTTTGAGGTATGCAGAACAAACCTCCCCTGTGGCCTCAGACGAACACCAGTGTCCGTAAGCGGGGTTCCGGTCAGTACAATACTCGACACAGTGCTTGCAGGAAACATTCTTGGTCCCATAATTGGCTGCATCGCTGAAAAAGACATGGCCACACTCTGATCTTCTCAGCACGATCACGAGGCCTCTCTACTTCTCTGGCACCAAACACATAAACGCGTCCCACACGGTATCAAGTAGGATAGGCTCCTCCCACTTGTTCTTCTGATCACGTAGCTCCCGGGCTTTTACTGGCGCCCGCCGCCTACGCATTCAGAAATAAAGTCCTGCAACTTTTAACCTTTTCTCTTCCTGAAAAATTGACAAAGTCCAGCTCTCACCATAAACTCCAGGTGAAACACCTCTCTGGGTTGCGAGAATTGATGGTCAACAAATCCCGGACGACGCCCCCACATGTAGCAATAACTCTCGGTGGAGCTGCTGGTTTAAGCGGGCTGTTACCTTCACTCTCGATACCTCTGTTTCACCGGCACCGGGTCTAGGGTTCCATTGAGTTTACCTCTGGACGATATAAGCACCAACACTTGAGTATGTTTTCAATGCTTTATTGAACCAAGTAACGAAGGAAGTAGCAGGAAAGAGGCAGGAGGAAAACTGCAGGAAAACTCAAATACTTTCTTTAGGTTTCTTTAGAACATCCTTTAAAGTTAAATACTGCAATTAAATGCAATCCCTTTTTGGGACACGATCTTTGCTCGCCTAGATAGGCCTTTCTCACTTGCCTAGCAGCCAGTACATAGCACGAACAAAGTCTCTGCCACAGACTTGCTTGAAATAAACCCGTACGATCCTCTGCCACAGGATGTATTGGTTCGCGATGAATGTCAGACACAGAACTTGGACCTCTAAGCCAACCCGGCAGTACCATGCAATAAGACTACTTCAGGATACGTCCTCCAACCGAGTCACCAGGCCCCTCTCCAGACCAGCACTCTGCATGATCCTTCCATGACGGGTCCTCCCCTGGGATCTTCTCGGTTGTCCAGCTTCTCCACTCTGGATAGACAGCTCAGGACCATTCCTCGGCTGCTGTGGTAGGCCCCAGACAGGCTTCTGGGCCCACCCACGCGCCGCAGCGCCGCGGGCCTCCGGAACGGAGGACCACGAGGTGGTACTCTAACATATACCTGTCGGCCAGGAGGGCCAGCAGGTGGCTGAAAAACGAACCCCTAAACATGGCGTCTGTGCCATAAATACCCTCTCCCAGAATGCAACTCGGAGGACCACCTCCACCGAGTTGTCTCCGGGACAGAGGAGCACTCATCCACTTTAACACGTTGCTTTTCCAACACCCGCCAATGGCGACAACGACACCCACCGGCACAATGTGGAACCACACGCAACGTCAACCAAGCTGGAACAGAGGCAAATCTAACTTCCTATAACGAGCAATTCACTAAATTTACCTATCAGATGGTAGATCATAAATCTACCAGTGCTACACACATTTTTTTACTTATTACAGAGCATATAGTATAAAATAAACATGATAGTAAAAACCAAAACAAACAGTAGAATGTACCCATCAAATTAGAGCTAGATTATAACATACTGAATGTGGAATGAGGAGCTGATCGTGTAGAAAACCACAATATGGGCATTGGTCCATGTTGTACAGACAATATAAAATGATCAAGCAAAAAAACATGTTAATAAAGGAGCATTGCATCCATGTATTTCAACACGTTTCGTTATGTATGCTCCACTTACTCAAGAGCAGATACAAGTCTATAAGAGATATATAAGCGGTATTATAGTCTAATGGTTGACCTAAATGCGGGCAAGAAAAAAGAAAACCAAATAAAGAGGTAAACCCACCAACAAGGTGGGCTCCCTACCTTTTTGTGCTCACAGATCAGCTCAAAGTTCAACATGTGGTTGTATGGAGTGGGAGATATATCAGGGGAACTCCTTCACCGGGAGCTGTGGGAGTATTGCCGATGGCTGCTGGGACAATGTATGGAGACCAATAAAAACTTGTGAATCTCCATTGGATAATTAGGGGAATATGCCTGGCAGTTAAAAAAAAAAATATATGTATGTATAAATTGGCATAAAGGAAAGTAAATTAAATGCCAGCAGGCATATAGAATGTGAATGCCAGTGAATCCCGGAGAAAAGGCTAAAGAAGAAACCAGAGAAGTGCAGGTGCAGGATGCAGAAAAAAACTGAAAATAAAATTGAGTTAATACCAAACACCAAGTGAAAAGGAATATTGAATTGCTTGGGCAGAAAAATTACAAGCCCAATAGTGAGGTGAGAGTAACCCAGTGACAACATTCCCAGAAAAGGGAAAGTATGGAAATGCATAGGTTTAAACAATGTGGCTGGTGATGGGGCCTGAATTGTGATATTAAATTGTGTAGCTGCCCCTTTAGGAGAATGTAGACTCAAATAGATAATGAACAAAGGTAAAGATGTTGGCGCTACAAAACATCATATAGATAGTAATTCAACATAATATATGGTGCATAATATACCATGTGCAAATTGCAAACTATTGCAGTCCAATGTGAAAATCCCACTATAAAAACTTAACATAAAGGCAAGTACAACTCTAAATGATCCCTCTATTGGCAGCTAACAGGCTCTGTTAGAAAAGCAGAAGCCCCTTAAGAACTAGGAACTATCAATCCCTTTAGAAAATAGAACCAGGTGCTGTAAACTGCATCCTGGAGTACCTCAATCTCCCTTGTAGACACTTATCCATAGTTGCCAACATTGTTGAAAAATTTATAGGGACACTTTTTTGTCTTATTATAATTAGGGGCGGGTCATTCATTTGTAGGCGTGGCTATATTTTGAAGAAAAATGTGTCACGGTTTGATCAAAATATTGGGCGGGGCTTAATGGGGCCATGGCTCAAAGGGGTGTGGTTCGAGCCTGAGATGAACGAAGGATAGAGGGAGAAAGAGAGAGGGAGAGAGAGAGAAAGAAAAAGATAGGGAGGGAAGGAGAGAAAAGGAAGGAAAGAAAGAGGGATGGAGGGACAGCAGGCCCAGATCCTACACCACAATAGAAATATGTGTATTCCAGAAAGTTTAACAATCAGCAGATAAAGATACTCCAAACACGTGGTGTTAGCGCTTCAGTCATCACAGCACCATGGTTAATATGGTGTCAGGATGATTGAAGCGCATAATTTCTATTATTACATTGTAATATAAAATGAAATAGTTCAACTCACCATAATGCAGAATCAGTGGCAGCCCTGAGCATGTCACTTGCCACGTCGCCTGCCACCAGAAATCCATCAGGTGTCACCAGCAGAGTCTCTCCTTACATCAGCTGTCCCCAGCGGAGTCCCGCCTTACATCAGGTGTCCCCAGCAGAGTCCCGCCTTACACCAGATGCCCCCAGCAGAGTCCCTCCTTACATCAGGTGTCCCCAGCGGGAGTCCCTCCTTACATCAGGTGCCCCCCAGCAGAGTCCCTCCTTACACCAGGTGACCCCAGTAGAGTCCCTCCTTACATCAGGTGCCCCCAGCAGAGTCCCTCCTTACATCAGGTGCCCCCAGCAGAGTCCCTCCTTACACCAGGTGCCCCAAGCAGTGTCCCTCTTTACATCAGGTGCCACCAGCAGAGTCCCTCCTTATATCAGGTGTCCCCAGTTGGAGTCCCTCCTTACATCAGGTGCCCCCAGCAGAGTCCCTCTTTACACCAGGTGATCCCAGTAGAGTCCCTCCTTACTTCTGGTGCCCCCAGCAGAGTCCCTCCTTACATCAGGTGCCCCCAGCAGAGTCCCTCCTTACACCAGGTGCCCCCAGCAGAATTCCTCCTTACACTCGATGCCCCCAGTAGAGTCGCTATTTAACATCAGGTGCCCCCAGCAGAGTCCTTTCTTACATCAGGTGCCCCCAGCAGAGTCCCTCCTTACATCAGGTGCCCCCAGCAGAGTCTCTCCTTACATCAGGTGCCCCCAGCAGAGTCCCTCCTTACACTAGGTGCCCCCAACAGAGTCCCTTCTTACACCAGGTGCCCCCAACAGAGTACCTCCTTGCATCAGGTGCCTCCAGCAGAGTCCCTCCTTACATCACAGGTGCCCCCAGCAGAGTCCCTCCTTACACTGGATGCCCCCAGTAGAGTCCCCATTTAACATCAGGTGGCCCTAGCAGAGTCCTTTCTTACATCAGGTGCCCCCAGCAGAGTCCCTCCTTACACCAGGTGCCCCCAACAGAGTACCTCCTTGCATCAGGTGCCCCCAGCAGAGTCCCTCCTTACATCACAAGTGCCCCCAGCAGAGACCCTCCTTACATCAGGTGCCCCCAGCAGAGTCCCTCCTTACATCACAGGTGCCCCCAGAAGAGTCCCTCCTTACATCATAGGTGCCCCAGCAGAGTCCCTCCTTACATCACAGGTGCCCCCAGCAGAGTCCCTCCTTACACTGGATGCCTCCAATAGAGTCCCTATTTAACATCAGGTGCCCCCAGCAGAGTCCTTTCTTACATCAGGTGTCCCCAGCAGAGTCCCTCCTTACACTAGGTGCCCCCAACAGAGTCCCTCCTTACACTAGGTGCCCCCAACAGAGTACCTCCTTGCATCAGATGCCCCCAGCAGAGTCCCTCCTTACATCACAGATGCTCCCAGTAGAGACCCTCCTTACATCAGGTACCCCCAGTAGAGTCCCTCCTTACATCAGGTGTCCCCAGCGGAGTCCCACCCTACATCAGGTGCCCCCAGCGGAGTCCCTCCTTACATCAGGTGTCCCCAGCGGAGTCCCTTCTTACATCAGGTATCCCCAGCGGAGTCCCTCCTTACATCAGTTGTCCCCAACAGAGTCCCTCCTTACACCAGGTGCCCCCAGCAGAGTCCCTTCTTACACCAGGTGCCCCCGGCAGAGTCCCTCCTTACACCAGGTGCCCCCCCAGCAGAGTCCCTTCTTACACCAGGTGCCCCCGGCAGAGTCCCTTCTTACATCAGGTTCCCCCAGTGGAGTCCCTCCGTACATCAGGGGTCCCCAGTGGAGTCCCTCCTTACATCAGGTCCCCTGAGCGGAGTGCCTCCTTACATCAAGTTCCCCCAGCGGAGTGGTTGGCGGCAGCTCCATTTCTATTGGCAGCCACCCGGGCTCCGCCTCTTGTTTCCTCCCCTGAGCAAGTGACCTGTTAGCTCAGCTGGTCTTCTGTAAAATGGCGGCCGCCGGAGACAATTCACCAGTGTTGGCCGCGGACCTCTAGCAGCACCGAAAAATCAGCAAAATGCAGATTTCCCGGGACATTTCCCGGAATATGGAAAGACCCGGACAAAGGTCTAAATACCGGGATTGTCCTGGGAAATTCTGAACAGTTGGCAACTATGCCGTGGCCACAATAGCGCCAAAGTGCCGCTCATTTTAGCGGCACTTTAGTGCTGTTTAAGCAGAGGTTTTCAGCCGCTAGCGGGGTGCTTTTAACCCATGCTAGTGGCCGAAGAAGGGGTTAAAAGTGCTGACGCGTTTCCACAAAAATGTTGTCTACTGGGAATGGAGGCCATATAGATAATGTGACCAATTATAAAAAGGGGAAAAAAGGTATTTAGTGAGGTGACATATACTGCAGCTGCTGCAAATACTGTAGCTACTGACTTTTAATGTCTGGACACTTACCTGTCCAGGGAGCCCGAGATGTCAACACCCCAGCTGATTTTCGGATTGGCTGTTGGGTGCTGCTGCCGCCATCTCCACCAAGGGAGGCCAGCAGTGAAGCCCTTTGGCTTCACAGCCAGTTCCCTACAGTGCTGCGCTTTCTAACTGGCCCGGCGGTAGAGGAAGGAGGAGGGGGCCGAACTTCTGAGGGACGGCACCATCTCCCGAAAGTGGGGAAGGGTACCTGTCAAAAACAGGAACCCGTTCCCCCCCTCCCACCTGAAAGGTGGCAAATGTGGCACTGGAGGGGGAGGAGACAGATAAGCAAAGTTTTCACTTTCGGGTGGAACTCAGCTTTAAGCACATAATACAATAGCAGACTACTAAACGTGTCAATTGATTTTATCTAAATGTATTCGACCCCTCACCCCATCCCAAAAAATATTAATGGAGAAAATGAGAGAAAATTGCCCCAGGGATTTTATGGGTGGGTGGGGGGGGGGGGTAAATATGTTTGAGAGGTATATGATTGGTATGAAGTGACTAATAAATATTACTAGTAAAAAATATATAAACTTTATTCAAAAATTGCACAAAATGTTAGGTTAAAAACAATGAATGAACAACTCATACAGATCTATAACATCATGTTGCTGTGGGTTCACAGACAGAAACACATACAGGCATGATATATTAAAGACCCAACATGTTTCGGAATATTATAAGTATAATTCCTTCTTCAGGGATTTCCTGTGAAGATACACTATATGATCTAAAAAGGATGCATGGATAAGACATACCAATCATTATTACAATATTTTAATAATTATTGGTATGTCTTATCCATGCATCCTTTTTAGATCATACAGTGTATCTTCACAGGAAATCCCTGAAGAAGGAATTATACTTATAATATTCCGAAACATGTTGGGTCTTTAATATATCATGCCTGTATGTGTTTCTGTCTGTGAACCCACAGCAACATGATGTTAGTGACAGATCTGTATGAGTTGTTCATTCATTGTTTTTAACCCAACATTTTGTGCAATTTTTGAATAAAGTTTATATATTTTTTACTACTAATATTTATTAGTTACTTCATACCAATCATATACATCTCAGACATATTTACCTCCTCCCCCCCCACCCATAAAATCCCTGGGGCAATTTTCTCTCATTTTCTCCAGCTTTAAGCACATTGTGTTTGTTTACTGTTGTATATGTAGATGAGGATCAGATCAGTGGCAGAACTATAGGGGTCGCTGCAGTCGCACTTGCAACTGGACCCTGTCGTTCTGCTGCTGTGGGGGGGCCCAAGACCCGGCATCTCTCCCTGCACTCCTGGCTGTCCATTTACCATGCAGGAGGGGAGGTGGGAGGAGGCAATCGGCAGCTCTATGGTGCCCGCAAGCCACAGGATCTCCCTGGGCCTTGTAGTCCTCTCTCTGAATGTATACAGTGGAGAGGGGAGGGGCCTCTGACCCAGGCATGTATCGGCTTCACTCTTCAGTGAGTCGCTCTGCTTCTACACTCTTGATGATACATGCCGGGTCAGAGGCCCCTCGGCTCTCCAGTGGATACAGTCGGAGAGAGAACTACAAGCCCCAGGGAGATCGTACAGTCCAAGGGAACCATAGAGCTGCCGATCGCTGCCTCCCACCCCCCCATGTGGGAGGTACAGAGATATGCTGGGGGTTGGAGGTGCACAGCGGAGACCAGACAGGTACAGGGGAACCTCTGGAAGGGGGGGATGACTCTCTGGGGACCCTGATGTAAGGGGGGCTCTCTGGGGTCCCTAAAGTAAGGGGGGCCTTCTGGGGACACTGATGTAAGGAGGGGACCCTGATGTAAGGGGGGCTCTCTGCGGACCCTGAAGTAAGGGGGGGCTCTCTGGGGACCCTGATATGAGGGGGGCTCTCTGGGGACCCTGATGTAAGGAGAGGCTCTCTGGGGACCCTGATATAAGGAAGCCTCTCTGGAGACCCTGATGTAAGGAGGGGCTCTCTGGGCCCCTGATGTAAGGGGGGCTCTCTGGGGACCCTGATGTAAGGGGGGCTCTCTGGGGACCCTGATGTAAGGTGGCTCTCTGGGGACCCTGATATAAGGGGGGCTCTTTGGAAACCCTCATGTAAGGAGGGGTCTGGGGACCCTGATGTAAGAGGGGCTCTCTGGGGACCCTGATGTAAGGAGGGGTTCTCTGGGGACCCTGATGTAAGGGGGAGGCTCTCTGGGGACCCTGATGTAAAGAAGGGGCTCTCTGGGGACCCTGATGTAAGGAGGAGGCTCTCTGGGGACCCTGATGTAAAGAAGGATCTCTCTGAGGACCCTGATGTAAGGAGGGGCTCTCTGGGGACCCTGATGTAAGGTGGCTCTCTGGGGACCCTGATATAAGGGGGCTCTCTGGGAACCCGGATGTAAGGAGGGGCTCTCTGGGGACCCTGATGTAAGGGGGAGCTCTCTGGGGACCCTGATGTAAAGAAGGGGCTCTCTGAGGACCCTGATGTAAGGAGGGGCTCTCTGGGGACCCTGATGTAAGGTGGCTCTCTGGGGACCCTGATATAAGGGGTCTCTGGGAACCCTGATGTAAGGAGGGGCTCTCTGGGGACCCTGATGTAAGGGGGAGGCTCTCTGGGGACCCTGATGTAAAGAAGGGGCTCTCTGAGGACCCTGATGTAAGGAGGGGCTCTCTGGGGACCCTGATGTAAGGTGGCTCTCTGGGGACCCTGATATAAGGGGGCTCTCTGGGAACCCTGATGTAAGGAGGGGCTCTCTGGGGACCCTGATGTAAGGAGGAGGCTCTCTGGGGACCCTGATGTAAAGAAGGGGCTCTCTGAGGACCCTGATGTAAGGAGGGGCTCTCTGGGGACCCTGATGTAAGGTGGCTCTCTGGGGACCCTGATATAAGGGGGCTCTCTGGGAACCCTGATGTAAGGAGGGGCTCTCTGGGGACCCTGATGTAAGGGGGGCTCTCTGGGGTCCCTAAAGTAAGGGGGGCCCTCTGGGGACACTGATGTAAGGAGGGGACCCTGATGTAAGGGGGGCTCTCTGCGGACCCTGAAGTAAGGGGGGGCTCTCTGGGGACCCTGATATGAGGGGGGCTCTCTGGGGACCCCGATGTAAGGAGAGGCTCTCTGGGGACCCTGATATAAGGAAGCCTCTCTGGAGACCCTGATGTAAGGAGGGGCTCTCTGGGCCCCTGATGTAAGGGGGGCTCTCTGGGGACCCTGTTGTAAGGGGGGCTCTCTGGGGACCCTGATGTAAGGTGGCTCTCTGGGGACCCTGATATAAGGGGGGCTCTTTGGAAACCCTCATGTAAGGAGGGGTCTGGGGACCCTGATGTAAGAGGGGCTCTCTGGGGACCCTGATGTAAGGAGGGGTTCTCTGGGGACCCTGATGTAAGGGGGAGGCTCTCTGGGGACCCTGATGTAAAGAAGGGGCTCTCTGGGGACCCTGATGTAAGGAGGAGGCTCTCTGGGGACCCTGATGTAAAGAAGGGGCTCTCTGAGGACCCTGATGTAAGGAGGGGCTCTCTGGGGACCCTGATGTAAGGTGGCTCTCTGGGGACCCTGATATAAGGGGGCTCTCTGGGAACCCTGATGTAAGGAGGGGCTCTCTGGGGACCCTGATGTAAGGGGGAGCTCTCTGGGGACCCTGATGTAAAGAAGGGGCTCTCTGAGGACCCTGATGTAAGGAGGGGCTCTCTGGGGACCCTGATGTAAGGTGGCTCTCTGGGGACCCTGATATAAGGGGGCTCTCTGGGAACCCTGATGTAAGGAGGGGCTCTCTGGGGACCCTGATGTAAGGGGGAGGCTCTCTGGGGACCCTGATGTAAAGAAGGGGCTCTCTGAGGACCCTGATGTAAGGAGGGGCTCTCTGGGGACCCTGATGTAAGGTGGCTCTCTGGGGACCCTGATATAAGGGGGCTCTCTGGGAACCCTGATGTAAGGAGGGGCTCTCTGGGGACCCTGATGTAAGGAGGAGGCTCTCTGGGGACCCTGATGTAAAGAAGGGGCTCTCTGAGGACCCTGATGTAAGGGGTGGCTCTCTGGGGACCCTGATATAAGGGGGCTCTCTGGGAACCCTGATGTAAGGAGGGGCTCTCTGGGGACCCTGATGTAAGGGGGAGCTCTCTGGGGACCCTGATGTAAGGAGGGGCTCTCTGGGGACCCTGATGTAAGGGGGGATCCGCACTCAGATATGTAACGATAATATATATATATATATATATATATATATATATATATATATATATATATATATATATAAAATACACACATGTATACCTGCCCAAGTGTATGACTTTGTTTACTTCGCTGCTATGGGATCTAGCCCGAGAACATTTGTAGACCTAGCAACGCCCCTGGTGGGGGCCCTTCATGGTTTCTTGCACTGGGGCCCTGAAGATTCTAGTTACGTCTCTGGCACAGATCACTTTTATGGCAAATTACTGCAGAAAACCAGTTAAATCCAATGGGGTTCACATACTTTTTCCTGCCATTGTATGTTCTTGAAATAATTTTATTTCAATTAAGAATTTTTGTTAACTGGTCACATGACTGCCAGAGCACCAATGTCACATCCCATGCTCCACCAATATGGAATTGCTGCATTACTCTATATAGATAATGTGACCAATTATAAAGAGGGGAAAAAAGGTATTTAGTGAGGTGACATATACTGCATGCTTTTCGTGAAACCTCATACTATTGTGGCTGTGGGTTTAATGACACTTTAACTATTTTTGGTGGCCCCAACCTATTATTAATGTTATAGGAAGGGGTCTGTGTTTGCCTTACTGGTAGACAGGGGACCATACATTATGGTTTAAATATTGCTACAAAAGAGAAAAATCTCTTACGGAGTCTAAATACATGGAATATATTTCTCTAGCAGAAGAGAAAGCAAAGTCTTCTTTTCTAGCCCAAGGCAATTTTCCTTAGTGGGATGTAGAAATCACTTTCTGATGATAGAAGTCTTCCACCAATGCCCCCGATTTGTCTCATTTTACTTTTGTCTATTGGAATTCTGACCTGACCAGGAACTTCTCATTGCTAATGTTTCATGCAATTTAAAGGAAATCAGGCATTCACAATACAGCCAAATAATTCTTCGGAAACCTGGTATCCAGAGAATTGTTACAAAATAAGGAAAACTAAGTAGTAAATGTTATTTATATTACTGTGGGATTCCACAACAGTTAAAAGATATTGTCGGAATATGTTCTAGAGTTGGCAAATTATTTATCACTTTAGCATCCTTGATCCTGTTTTAAGGTAATGCTCATTTAATTCAGATTGAGTTTGACATTTTAGTCTACATTAAATGCATTTAAGATAAAATCCGTCATCACGAGGTGAGTCAGTTTTACAGCAATTAATTATCATTTGCTTGAAGCGGGACTTTGATCAGAAGTCCAAATGCAGTGTGTACCACTGATAGCAAAATACTGCAGAGAATGCTTGATCTACTGCAGGGGTATTGGATTAAAATTCAACAAGATCAGCTTCAGAGTTCATGTTTGTGTCATGTCTCAGATCCTAGTATATTTCTAATCATTTTATACCTATTAAAAAATAAGCAATGTACAATTTTCAAAGCTCTTCTATAATTTTTATTGACAATTTACACCATGTCCCTTTACATCAGCTGTCCCCATCAGAGTGCTTACTTGCATCAGGTGTTACCAACAGAATGCCCTTTACATCAGGTGTCCCCTTCACAGAGCCCCCTTACATCAGGTGTCCCCATAACAGTGCCCCCTTACATCAGGTATCCTTATAACAGTGCTTTCTTACATCAGGTGTCCCCATCACAGTGCCCCTTTACATCAGGGGTCTCCACTTACATCAGCTGTCCTCATCAGAGTGCCTCCTTGCATAAGGTGTCCCAAACAGAGTGCCCCATATATCAAGTATTCCCTAAAGAATTCCCCCTTACATCATGTGTCCCCTTCACAGTGCCCCCTTACATCAGGAGTCCCCAACAGAGTCCCCCCTTATATCAGGTGTCCCCATTAGAGTGCCCCTTACATCGGGTGTCTCCAACAGAGTGCCCCCTTACATCAGGTGATGTAATCTATATACATTACAGGGATTTTAACAAACGTTGTTGCAGATTCCTACCTTTTGTTATTTTGAAAAAATCCCTTTGTGTTTGTACCATGTGAGAAAGCTAGTCTAATGGGGGTGGTTTCATAATTATCAATCAGCTGCAGCACCTGCAGGGCACTAATGAAAGCTGCAGGGTTTGCATCCCTTTAGACGTGATTTCCTATTGGGAGTATCTCACCAAAAATTAAATTTTTGTTACAGAAGATGCTGGAAATCTGACTTGTATCTTAGGGCAGACTTCTGGGAAAATCAGTGAACCAATCACACATGCAGGAAATTATGTTTCTTGGGGGCGTTCTGTACACATTCTGTGTACAGAACAGCTCCAGGTAGCCATATTGCATTGCATTTTACAGAAAAATACAGAGCTGCAGATTGAAAAGGAAAGGTAATTTTTAATAACATTCAATTGCAATATGACTTGTGTCGCAATTGTATTTGCTATATTATTTTTTCTTTATTTGCTGTTTTTTTTCCCCACGAAAGTGGAGTAACCCTTTAGGGCTGAAAATGAAGAGAGTAGCTGATGGTTGTGCCAATATCCCTATATTATACAAATGGAGAGAACCCTCATAGCAGGGACTTTTTAGACAGCGAGTCAAAGAGTACATTAGTAGAAAGAAAAGATTGGAAAGGTTGGCAAAAGTTTACAGATTCTTTGTTACACAAAAATTACAAAAAACTGACAATATATATTAAAAATAGGTTGGGTACTAGGACTAGATACAGCGGATTGGCAAAAAGTCACAGAACAAAGAATGATGATAGAAAACACCCAACGCGTTTCAAAAATGTATTTTCTTCTTCAGGAGTGAATGAACATGAGCAAAAGGGAACAATTTGCTTTCTTTTGCGATGGTAAATGCATGTAGAGAAAATACCCAAATTTTTAAAATAAGGTGCAAGTTGTCCTCTGAGTGTCACCAGGGGGCGCCAAGGGTCAGTGCCAGAGCAGTGATCCAAAGGGGTCAGATGGTTTCAGTATAAAAGTGAATATCATATGTGCAAAATCCAAAATGTCCAAGCACAGCCGACAATACTTAGGGATGCTTCAATTGTAGGGTCCCCAAAAGATAGTGAGGAGATATTATATCATATGACATTGGATTTCTTGCATTATCTGGATGTAGTTTCCATATAGTCAGACATCATGCAGTAATCATGATGTATTTGTGCATAGGGTTATGGATCCACATTTATAGATAGACAAGTCAGTGGAGTCTGGTCTGTCTCAGGGTCATATCTCCAAAGACTAGAGCCTTAGATTGCATCCATGTATTGTGGCTGTCTGTGCAGAGGGCAACTGTTTAACCCCTTAAGGTTTTTAACCATTTAAGGTTTTTCACCTTAATGCATTAAGGTAAAAACTTGTTCTGCCGCCCCCCCAGACTCCCCTTGGTGGTTGCTATGACTACACATTTCAGAGGGCGTGTGTTCCTGTGAGAACACATGGTAGACCTGAAGAAGGAGGCCACGCCCTCTGAAACATGTAGTCATGGAAACCACAAAGTGTCATTTATCAGCTGGCTTCTGAGAATTACGTGCACGTGTCCTCATGTCCTTGTGTGGAGTCTCTCTGCTTTTCAGGATCCTCGCTGAGAGCGGGCGGCTCTTGTGCAGTTTGTTAGCGGCTGCTCGTGCACCATTAGACAGAGACTGTTAGTTCACTTTACATCCGGCTTGGATTTCTGGACTTAGGAGAGCAACCACAGCCTCTATGGATGCACTTGTTTTTATCTACACAATGTAAGTGTACTACATTCATTTGTCTATATCATTTTTAATAAACAGTGTGACACTAGGACCAGTGCTCTCTCTCTTTTACTCTTGCCTTGTGCAACTTCCATAATCTGTTTAGCATTATTCTGCAGTGTATGCATGCTCTATGCCACATGTCAATCGCAAGGCCTGCTGGCTGAATCTGGCCCACTTGGCCATTTCATGTGGCCCTCGCACCTCTCCTGTAGCTGAGCCCCCCCCCTGTCTTCAACCCTACCTTCATTAAGCAGTTTGCAGCAGAGAGGAGGACAGAACTCCCCTGCCAGATAATGCACTTCTCCATGCAGCCATAGAGAGGTTTGTCCCTGCGCCCCCCCCAGTCTCACCAGTCGGCAGCAGAGAGGAGGACAGAACTCCTCTTACAGATCCTGTGCTTCACCCGTCATCTTCACCTCTCCTGGTCTCAGTATTCAGCTGACTGCAGGCCTACTCTGGTCCCCCTCCAGATCTTGCACTTTCTGCTTGACATATGATGGTTCCGTGCTGGTCTCCACCTGATCTTCAAAGCTTAAGTCTTAAATTATTATTAAGACCAGTAGTAATCGAATGCTGAGGCAATTATTTCATATGATCAAGAGAGAATACATTTATATAGTCTTACAGATACAACCAACCATTTGAGGGCAACCATAATGCTGATGCGGCCAACAATGAAATTGAGGTTGACACCCCTGCTCTATGCCATCCTGAGTTTGGTTTGCATTATTGTATCTAGTAAACCATGAGTTGAGGTCACTCTGTACTTATTCTGTTAAACATATCCTAGGTATAGGTTCACTTTAAAGTTTATCCCATATTTCTATGTTCACAGTTGTATGTTTTGTTTTCAAGGTTATGCCTCTTTCCCCTCAAAGTTCTGAATTTACCTTGTTTGCCAGCCAGAAATTTGCAATTCACATTATAAGATGGCAAACCAAATAGGGGATAGCCTCTCAAACTGTATCTAATGCCAAACATATGTGCAAAGCGAGTAGTTCAAACCCTGTCAGTGCTTTATTGCTGTCTGCATCCCCATTATGAAAATGTATTCTCGCTATTTGTCACCAGAACAGGAATAGAGGGTACATCTTTACATTTGTTCCAGTGACAACTGTGTAAGAGGGAATTTCCTCTCACTTCCTGTTGTGTCTACAGATAGAAGGTAGAGGGAAACTTCCTCAATGGGACACAGATGGCAAACAACAGGAGTTTTAAAGTTTCTTCATCTGGCTTTAGATATACTTTTTATTTGCAAATTTATTTTCATTCCTTTTCATCTTACTCTGTCTTTCTCTCTTACTCTTTTCTCTACTCTACTATTCTAGGAGTGCTTCAACTGTAAAAACAACTTATTTCCAGGGCGTTTAGCCACAGACAGTGAAATGACAAGATCTATGATGATTTTCTATTTTTGTGTAAAACTATAAAGTAGTGATGTGCTAATACAGAAGACATTTCCTTATCGTCAGCAAAAGTTGAACCTTTTGGTTGGCATTTGCTTTATGTCTGGGAAATGTATTGCTGTTGTTTTGATAAAGGTGTGTCCTTTTAATATCAGGAAAACGGCATTACTGGTGTGGAATTTTAGTTATGTCTGTATGAATAGGATTCTTTTGATTGCAAATCTGTCTTTCCGGGACATGTACTGTCGTATTTTCTGTATACATGCATGAGCAAAATTTAATGTATTTATATTATACAGCATAGGAAGTCCTAGAAGGATGCTGGTTTTCCAAAGAGCATTTCATTGCTGCACAGTTTTCCAAAGCTGGGGGAGAATAAAAAAATTTGTTTTGCCTATAGCAACCAGTTGGATATTAGGAATTACTTTACAACAGTCAGCAGCAGAAAATTCACTGTGGGTCCAGCAATAAACAATAATTGCTCAGTGCAGTTTTCAAAGATTTAAATATAATGTGCCAAAGCACTATTATACCATAGATTACTGGTAGATTGTATGCATACAAAATTAAAAACACTAGCTCACAGTTATGGTGGATTAGGAGCAGCATAACGAATCGTTTCAAAACGTTCTATTGTTAGACAAATTTGAATTTATTAACAGTATTTAAAAACAACTATCACATTTTGGGGTTCTATCCCTTCTTCAGAGCTATAAACTTAGGATTGCTAATTGAATGCCCTGGATGGGCGTGGGGCTTATGCTCTATTCCAACCTTTTTCAACCTTTTTAACATGGAGGAACGCGTGAATTAACTTTCCAGGCTCAGGGAACCCCTGCTAATAATTACTATAGCTATACTTATATGGTACATAAGTGTGCTGGTCACTGGGGAGAATGCTCCCTACATTTGTGGTAATTGGGAAGAATAACCTCCTTACAGATACCTAAAAAATCATTGCTGCCAGTGGTTACTCATCTGAGGGACAGAAGTTGCTTATTGCGCAAGGAACCCCTAGCTACCATTGGAGGAACCTTTGGGTTTCATGGAACCCTGGTTGAGAAAGGCTTCTATATTCCCTCAGTAGAGTTCCAAACCACTACACTGGGCAAGTGTCCTCTACAACACAAACCTCCAGGGGACTCAAATGCACCTTTTGACTTGCAAAGGCTCATTCAATCCTCACAGGGTGGTGCCTAGCTTTACAGCCAGTCTCTATGCTCATGGGGTGTGTTCTCCTCTTCCACATGGCAGCAGTAAGACCAACAAAAGATATGGCTGACTGACATCATTTCCAGAGACTCACGTTCACACCCAAAGAACATGTTCCACTATTGTCGACAAGGAGGGGTTCCTGGTTAGCTACAAAGCCGCCACAAAACACCCTCTCTAAAGGGGCCCGACACTTCTTTATGGTAGCACAGTACATAAGCATTATTGTTGGCTTGCAGTGACTTTGGTATGTGATTACAGTGACTACTGAATGAGGGCTTTGACCAGGCAATATATAGCCATGGCACCCACATTTTGACTACATCCACCCTGTTCCTGATTTTAAGGATGTCTAATGCGCACCTTACTTTTCTTTATAGCAACATACCTCACAAGTATGTCTTACATCCAGTATTGTGTGAGTTTGTGTGGATACGCTGTACTAGTGCCTGCCTTAGCCTGTCTTTAGAAGCGTATTGCAGCCATGTATAGTCACATAATAAAACTTTGTTTGAGTGTGGGCCCCTATATAAACCTGAACAATGCTTCCTGGCTAAGCGTGCTTGGTGACAATTGATTGGTTCAGATGAATAATCTTGGCAGGTCCTTATTGTTTCTCACATGACAGGCTGGTGCCCTCATCAGGCTCTTGCATGCAACGTTTAAAAAAAAAAAAATTTGTGGCTACATGAGAGTAGCTATATTTGATAGTTGAATATACAGGACTTGCTCTGCTCCCTGCTTACTGAGTAGTGACTGCCTTTCACTGATCCTCTTAGTCAGTATCAAATCTAAAACTAAACTAAAAACAGTAGATCCATTCAAAGTAGGGTGACGATTTCTCTGGGAAGGTCCCCCTCCACGACCCCCTTGAACCCCCCGATGCTCCTTCCTTCTTGACAGCCATCACAATACCCAGCACACAATGGGTATTGGGGATTATGTGACTGTATCCCCTGTAATGGTGCTCAGGTCTAGCAACCAATCTTTAGGCTCGAGCATTGTCATGATTGGCGGAGTGATATTACGGCTCCCCCTGCTACCCTAGGTCACCAACACTCCTGTTTCCAATGCCGTCTGAGGAGGAGAAAGGAACAGCAATGGATCACTGGTAAGGTGAGTATATGGGGTGAGAGGGCCCTACAAGAGCCATTGTTATTTTGCCTTACATGAGCAAGGTGACATTGGTTCTATAAAGCTGAACCCCCCACCCCATTTTAGTATGGATGACAGATCCCACAAAGCTGTTCCTTTTGTCCAGGTGTATCTTCTCCCATCTAGACTAGGCCATCATGTATATACAGAATAATTGGGACGTTTGGAGGTAGGGGAGGCAGCCACACATAATTTTCGAAGCTGACTGGAGCTCATGTTTAATGTGCACACTTTATAATAATCAAAAAGGCACATTATAGGTTTGAGTAAGGAAGTGCCTCTTTCTTGCCATTAATAAAAATTTGCTGTATCTGAAAACCCTGACCAAATCAGGCTGTACACACTTTATACTCTGTTCGGCCGGGCTGAATGAGAGAAATCACTCAGTTCCCCCATCCATGCTAGACAGATGGATGAGTTTTCCCTCTCAGCTATTGTATCTTGACAGCAAGGCATCGACAGCTGTCAGAATACCTGAACAATGTCTGCATCAGGGTGACTGCAGTCAGTGTTTTCGACCAGCTCCTTCGATTTTGCAATTAAAATTTGTGAAGCCTGGCTCGAAAAAGCTTAAAAGCCTGTAGCAGCCGCTTCTTTGAGCTTTTGTGAGATGCAGCGTGCATGAGCCCTAACAGTGTATGGCCAGTTTAAGAGGCCTAGGTTACATGGTCTCTAGCTATTGTAGCACCCTCCTAGATAAGTGCTAGGAAGTAAGGTTTTTGGCTTTTCTGCTTAACAGAGAAGTAGACAGGCAAATCTCTGTGCTGTCTGCTTAACAGAGAGCAGTGATTGATGAGTGAGGTCTGCTCAGTGTGCTCTGGGTGCGGCTCATGCTGGCCTGATGTTTTACACTGATCCAATAGCAAGAAGGCATATTGGACAGAGGGAGACAACCTAACAGATGAGAGCATGGATGCAGATAAAGGCCAGGCCAATTGGAAGGGGATGTGCCCCATGGAATGCTGGATGCCTGTATTTAAGTCTGAGGAGCACATGGGCTCAGGGTTCCATTCCAGCCCACCTCTGAGGAGAGAAGTTTAGGTGGGGAGGAGGCGGCTGCCTCTTCCCAGCGTGGAAGGCTATGTGGCCCCAGATTGCAGATTTGAGGGCCTGAAGTCTGCAAGCTACAACCCAGGTTTCCTATGAAAGCTGACTGAAGGAGAAAGACTATGGATCCGGTTGTGTGTCACTGGTATAGAGTGTCGCTTGGAAGTTGGAAGGAGGCTACCAGCTGTCCCTGGACATTTTGTGAGCACGGACCCTGAAGAGATCCTTGAGACTGTGTGTGTTGCTGAAATCTCCCTCTGGTCCTAGATGTCAGTATACTGGGTGTGTGATCTAAAGGAGACACTGGCTAGTGTCTTGAAGACTTGAGTCTAATGACAAAGCCCACTGAGTCTTTTCTGCTACAGAGGGACTTATACTTCCATACAGACCCTGTACACAGATCATCTGCTTCCATGGCATTTCATAGAGCGTTGTCCTCACCTGTGAATAGTTCATTTGGAGTATCCTACTAATTCCCTTTCTCCTATCCAAGTTCTCCAAATAAAACATAAAAACAAATCCCCTAGACTGCTCATTGGAGACAATGAGCGGAAGAGTGTGTGCACCTGGCTATGTGAAATACCGTGTAACTGGCTGCAGGATAATCAGTGGAAAGTCTAGGGAACAAGTATTCCAGCAGTTCCTGTGGGAACAGTGCTACACTATTATCTTCAATTAGCTATGAAACAGGATCAATAGTGCTGCCCCTTGTATGTGGAGAATTGCACATTATACATGAAAACAACGTTTTTAGTATAATAAAAAGATGAATAACCTGGAGGGTAACCCTGCGGCCTGTTTGTTGCATATCTCGAACCGTCCTATTAAGAAATATAAGGCTTCCCTCACAATTCAGTTGTTGAATGCGGCCAAGCCATGTATCCCCCTATGCTGGAGATCTGAGAACCTGCCGTCAAAATCCTTGTGGTTTTCCAAAATTAATGAACTTAGGGACACGGAGGACCTCACAGCACAACTGGGATTAGACCTTCCCTGACACCTGGAGACCTTGGCAACACTTTGTGTTCACTGACGCCTATCTTCAGGAGGTCTCACAATCTGGCTGACACCCTGGACATAGTCCTATCCCCTGGGCGAGAGGCTCTATCTTTCTTTTTTAATGTTTGCTCTTTTCCTTCTGTACATGGGACATCGGATCCCCTACCTGTACTTTTCCTTCCATCTCTCCCTTTTCCCCTACCTCTCTCTTCTACTCCCCTCCCCATTTACCTGGCTCAGTTCTGGGTGCTGCTTTCTTTCAGATATGTGAATATCCTGTTATACATTACCTCAGTCTCATTGTCCCCATTCTGGGTCCAGTTGGCCACCGGGAGGCACACTTCCCTGTACAATATATCACTTTATTAAAATATAGTTGCACAGCCTATGTTGTTAGTCTCTCTTATCGCTACTCTATCTGCCGTACAGGCTTTGTACACTGCGGTCATTTTAATTTTTGACATGTTTTACTTGACCATTCATATTGTGTTCTGTTAGGCCTGTCGGCATGCGTACTTGATTGAGAGTTTTGCATTGTTATCTGATTATGCTGGGTTTCTTCATTTTTTTTTGTTTGACTGTGAATTGCACCATTTGCAAAATAAAGGAATTACAAAAAAAAAAAAAGATGAATAAGCTTGCTTAAATTAAACTGACCTTGACCTTTTTTATGTGTATATCTAAAGAATGTAAAACAATAACGTGGACCTTATACTCCATTTGGGCAGAAAATGCAAATAACATTCCCAAGTCACTAATGTGAGCATAAAAATCTTTATGTGGAATAGAATAATCAGAATATGGAACGGCAAGAATAGAAAATATGAAAGTCTTTTCTAGGTTTAGAGTAAATGTCAGTAATCATTCAGAGTATGTACTTACTGGATATACATTATAGGTTCTCTGTAAACAGTACTGAACAATTTCACTCTGTAGAAAAGCCATTAAAAAAAAAAAAATCTTCTTTTTCCAGGGTTCCTAAATACTTCCTATTCACTCCTGGCATAATGCCCGTACCCAATGTCACATCAAATCACACATTAAAATCATGTGTTCAGCGTGCCACAGCCACTTTAAAATGAACCTGAAATTACAGATATTTAGAAGCTTGTAGCTGTTACCCACTCTAAGGAACCTCTTTGCAGATACCAGTAGAGATTTTTTCTTATTGTTTGATATGTATTACACTTTATAAGCTATTTCCCAATATAAAAGCTTTTCTAGGCACAGCACATACAATACACCACAGCACAGTATATGGTACCAGTCAGTCATATAATCTAGCTGGGGGGGCCCTGTGGCATAACCACTCCCCATTGACCGACAGCCTATTACAGTCCAGGAGGTGCAATGGAAACATTTTATAAGGAGCCACGAGTGTAGGGGGGAATTAAGTGGCAAACAGGGGTTTTCGTCTTTGAATAGTTCCCCTTTAGTATAGGGTTTAAACAGAGCTACTTAAAGGTAATGGGGTTGGCTGGAGAAGTGAGAGATGTCCTGAAAGCAAGGAAGTGCAGTGTTTTCTGTTTAACACGTATGGAAATGCCTAGGGCTATCAGCAGCTAGATATAGTGTTTTCAGATGTAGTTCTTCCCTGGCTGGGAAACGTCATAAAAGCCTTCATCCTGGTGAGCTAGAATTAGCATGGATAAGGGATATCATGGACACTGTCAAGAGAAACCTGTTTGTTGGCAGGAGTTGTCACCATCGTCCTGAAAATTGAAAGACTGTAAAGAAAAGCCTGGAGCAACAGCATGCAATGCTGTAGGTGAAGGGCGCCCATGACAGTGGGAACAGGGTAAGGGGTTAATGTTAAGTGTGTTACAGGGGAGCCGAGGGGGAGGGAAGATTAGGGGAGGGGACATTTAAAAGGGTTTCCCGCTCTGGGAGGGACAGCAGAAGAGTTTGGAAAGTTCAGGGAGCAGGTCAGTGCCACAGCATGTCTAATTTAGAAGGGCTCATGGCCCAGTTAAGAGAGGAAGCGGCGGTGCGGGGGGCGGAATGGCTGCAGGAGACGATCGCGGCCGCGATCCGGGTCCCCAATGCACAAGCTAGGGAGGGAGAGAGAGGCAGTATCAGAGCGCGCCGCTCCCGACCGCCTGAGCGGTTCTCACCGGACCGCGTTACTTATTCCCAGCGGCACCCGGGTAACATGGCGGCCAGTGTCCCGGGGGGCCCACCAGCGAAGAGAGCGGCGGGAAGAGAGCGGGTCAGCGGACGGGCGGCCCCGACAGGACAGGAGAGGAGCCCAGCAGGAGGACTGACAGGGGAGAGGCCTACTAGCAGTAGACGCGCGGGGAGCGCGGGCCCCGCCCCCAGGAAGACAGCGGGGAGCTCCGCCATCGCTGCCGCTGCTATGCCAGGAGGGGTCCCTGGGCCTTCCATATCTTCGGCAGGGGACAGGCAGAATAGAGGAAGGAACAGGACTGGCGTCCCAACAACAAGAGCGGAGGCCTGCAGGACTGCGGTAGCCCACACTGGTCCTGGGAAGGCTGTCCAGAAATCCACAGAAGGATTCGCTGCGCGGAGGAAGGGAAGGATGGCGTATGGTACGGCAGCCGCGGTCAATATCCCGGGCGGGCCAGCATCGGATGAGGGAGAAGAATCGGGTCGGAGCGGGAGAGAAGAGATGTCCGGATCGGAAGAGGAGACGGCCCAGCTGCCCGGGAGGATGGGGCCAGGAGAAAACAGACGGTCGGCTGATGGGGCGACACCTATGCAGCCCGGTGAGTTACCACAAGTTATTGAAAATGCTAGTTTAAATAATGTAACAGGGGCAGGTGATGGGGCTGGAGGGTCGGGAGCAAGTAGGGTAAGAACTGACATAGGGGGAGGAGCTCAGGGGTTTTTGGGTTTTTTAACTGGAATTAAGGAGCTAGTTCAGAGGCTGGAGGCGGCGGAGAAGCCGGCAGGGGGCCTGATAGCCGCATGGGTGCAGCAGTCTGGGAAGGAATTGGTTAATACAGGGCGGGGGGCTGCCACAACTACAGTTACGGCTGAGGGGAAGGACAAAGCGGCGCCGTCAGGGGAGGCTGCAGGGAGAACAGATATCATTAGGCTGGCGGACGCAGCTCGCTGCGAGGTGTATGTGTGCTACGAAGGACCGTTAGGAGCTCACCTGAAACAGGAGGTTCGGGAAAAATTATGGAAGGGTGAGTATGTAGAAATATTTTCATTACTGCCCTTGGAAAAGTTCAACCTGGATAGAGTCAAGCCGGATGATTCCAAGAAGGAGGATGAGGAAAAGAGGAGGTATAGGCTCATACCTAGGACATTTACGAATTGGTTGCAAGCATTTGCAATTATGGCTAGCGTGATAGGAGAGAAACAGCCGGAACACTGTTCGGCGCTTTTCTGCTATCAGGACGCGATAGGGGAAGCGTATAGAGTATATGGGGGTACGGCATGGTTGAGGTACGATGAACAGTTCAGGCAGCGGAGAGCAGTACGCCCGGAACTACGTTGGGACCATAAAGACATCAGTCTGTGGATGCGTTTGATGACGACGGCGAGGGCACCGAATCAGTTTTTTCAGGGGGGAGCCGGTGGACCGTCAACCCCGGGACATTCGGCTGGAAACAAGAAAGGGGTATGTTGGCAGTATAACTCCGGGGCCTGTAGGTTCGGAGGATCATGTAAGTTTAAACGCGAATGCTCCGGCTGCGGGGGAACACATCCGTCATCCAGGTGTTTTAAGCAAGGAAAAGGTCGTCATGGAGAAGCTGGGAACAAAAGGGAGGACTCCGGTGATGGTGGAAAGGATGCGACCGTTCCTCGGTAAGTACCCCGACAAACAAGCAGCACGGCTATTGGAAGAAGGTTTTTCGGTAGGATTTAGGATTCCATGCAATTTATCAGCGGTCCCCCCAGTACCCAAAAATTTAAAGTCAGCCTTGCAACATCCGGAAGTGGTTTCGGAAAAACTACAGAAGGAGGTTGCATTGGGTAGAATGTGCGGGCCTTTTCCAGTGGTGCCAGTGGCGGATTTGGTGGTCTCACCTTTGGGTGTGGTGCCCAAAAAAGAGCCCAATAAATTCAGGCTCATTCATCACTTATCCTTCCCGAAAGGGGGATCTGTGAATGATGCCATTGACCAAGAAGCGTGCTCAGTGACGTATACGTCGTTTGATGCCGCTGTGAGGTGGGTGCGCCATTATGGAAAAGGGGCATTGATGGCTAAGGCAGATGTGGAATCAGCTTTTCGACTGCTGCCAGTGCACTCGGAGAGTTTTCGGTTGCTGGGGTGCCATTGGAATGGTGGGTTCTACGTGGATCAATGCCTGCCAATGGGTTGTTCGGTATCGTGTGCGATGTTCGAACAATTCAGCTCCTTCGTGGAATGGGTAGTAAGGGATGTATCCGGAGTGAATTCGATAATTCACTACTTGGATGACTTTTTATGCATTGGCCCGGCTGATTCTAGAGTTTGTGCAGTGCTACTAGCGTCATTGCAGCACATAGCAGAAAGATTCGGCATTCCATTGGCAGATGAAAAGACGGAGGGACCCTGCTCGGTCATCACGTTCTTGGGTATTGTATTAGATTCGGATGCGATGGAATGCAGATTGCCGGAGGAAAAATTAGAGGATTTGAGGAAGGAAGTGGCAGGTTTGATAGGCCTAAAAAAGGTACAACTGCGAAAGTTACAATCGGTTTTGGGCAAGCTGAATTTTGCTTGCCGCATACTACCGATGGGGAGAGTGTTTAGTCGCAGGCTAGCGGCCAGCACGAGTGGGATTAAATCCCCAAAACATTTTGTACGTTTAGTAAAAACACATAGGGAGGATCTCAGGGTTTGGCATACCTTTCTGGAATCCTTTAACGGTAGGGCGATGTGGATGTCAGGACCAGTCAGTAATTTTGACTTGGAACTGTTCACTGATGCCGCTGGATCAACAGGTTTTGGGGCGTTCTTTCAAGGGCAATGGAGCGCAGGTCCGTGGCCACAATCGTGGGTAAAAGAAGGCTTCACGAAGAATCTGGTTTTGCTGGAACTGTTTCCAGTGGTGCTGGCGGTGGAGTTATGGGGCGCATCGTTCAGGGATCTGAAAGTGCGATTTCATGGGGACAACATGGGGGTGGTGCAAGTGATAAACAGGGTCACGGCGTCATCTCCGCCGGTGATCAGGATGCTGCAGCACTTAGTGTTAAGATGCTTACAACTGAATGTCTTCATTCATGCTGTTCACTTACCGGGGGTGGAGAACGTGATTGCTGATGCGTTGTCTCGCTTCCAGTGGGACAGGTTCAGAGAGTTGGCGCCGGAAGCGGAGCAACAGGGGGTGCCTTGTCCAGACTGGCTGTGGGAGATTGCACTGGTGTCGTCGAGGGATGGATTAAGCGGTCGGTAAGTGGGGCTACTTGGGCAGCGTACACTAAGGTATGGCAGGAGTGGATGTCCTTCGTGCGAGTTTTGGGGGAGGAGCTTATAGGGCAGGGAGTACGTTCACTGTTACTGTATTATCTGGCAGGAAAATTGAACGAGGGTGCGTCGGTATCTGTGATCAATACACAGCTAGCTGGTTTGGCTTTCCTTTTTAAGCTACAAGGGCAGCCCGACGTCACCAAGGATTTTTGGGTGAGACAGGCGTTGAAGGGTTATCGGAGGGCAGTGGTTCAGCGCGATTCAAGGAGACCAGTAACTTTTGAGATATTGGGTGGTATTGTGGAACAACTGATGGGGGTTTGTTCGTCTGCTTACGAAGTTAGTTTGTTTAAGGTAGCTTTTGTTTTAGCATTTTTTGGTGCATTCAGGATAGGGGAGTTGGTTAGCCCTTCAAAAACAGTGCAAGGGGGAGTTGGGTTAAAGGAGGTTACACTTGAGGAGGATGGGGTATCAATATTCCTAAGGAAGTCTAAGACGGATCAGGAAGGAAGAGGCAGGTTGGTGCGAGTTTATTCCATCCAGGGATCCCCCCAGTGCCCAGTGGGTGCAGTCAGGGAATTTTTGAAAGTTAGGCCGGACTGTCAGGGCCCTTTGTTAATACATTCAAATGGAGATATGTTATCGCGTTTTCAGTTTATAGCTGTTTTTAGGAAATGTTTGCTTGGGCTAGGACTGGAGGGGCGGGATTTTTCATCACATTCATTCCGGATAGGAGCCGCGACAGAAGCGGCCAGATTGGGTATGGATGTGGAATTAATTAAACGGATTGGGCGGTGGGAATCTAACAGATTCCAATCCTATGTGCGTCCGCAACTGGCGGTAAAATTGTAAGGGGTCAGGGTTGTATTTTGTGGTTGTTATGGCCGGTGGGACAGTAGTTAATTGGTCAATGTTGAGCATGGTTTTGTTTTCTTCTAATTACAGGTGCAGCGCCAAGTGTGGTCTGGATTATGGGCCATTCTTATGTATGTTGGGGGGCTCGGAGGGGTGATGCTCGACCTGAGGGTAGGCAGTTAGTCTTTGATAGACGGGAAGTATATGTAAAATGGTTTGGTATACCAGGGATGTTGTGGGGCAGGTTGGTTCAGGAGGTTCAACGATATGCAAATAGGGAGGGCCCTCCGGATGTGTTGGTAATACATGTGGGTGGCAATGATCTTGGTATCCGCTCAATGATAGACATTACGCGAGACATAAAATTTGATGTCTGGCGCTTAATGAAGGAATTTCCGAGAATGATCATTGTCTGGTCCGACATGGTTGCCCGCATGTGTTGGAGAATGGCCAGGTCCGTGGAGGGGGTGAATAGAGCAAGGCGGAAGATCAATAGGGCAGTGAGTAAATTTGTGGTTAGTTGCGGAGGGTTGGCAATCAGGCATAGAGAATTGGAATTCGAGACATGGAGGTACTTAAGACGTGATGGGGTACATCTTAATGAGGTGGGGACGGATTTGTGGGCTTTGGGCTTACAAGATGGTATACAGCGAGCTATTCAGGTGTGGAGGAGCACCCAAGAGTAAGGTATTACTATTGGGATGCTGTGGCGGGCGTTGGTCTGGGCAAGGGAAGGAAGATGGCTAAAAAGTAAGAGTGGGGATCCATCGTTGATATGGGTCCGGAGGTTTTTTGGTTCCCGGTTAGCGGAGGTTAGCCGGGAAGTGATATGGGGCACTGCAGTCACGGCAGTCTCTGAGCCAGCTTGTCGGCTTGAGGCCTATTGGAGAGTTTTGGTTTAGGGCTGCAGTGCTATAGTTGTTATGGCCATCAGATGGATTTGCTAAAGCTATTGCTCAGACCAACGTTCTTTTTTGACTCAGGTTGCATAACAGATGTTTGTTGTTTATCGTTTTTTTCTTAATGACGGAAGTTATATATTTTGATATATTTTTATATTAAGTTAAATAAAGTAGGCTGCTACGGCCTTTGTTTTATACTCCAGAAGCTGGTGTGGTCTCATTATTGGGAATAGGAGTATAAAGGTTGGGGTAATGGTTAATAGGCATCTGTTATCCAATAGTCAAGAAAAGCCTGGAGCAACAGCATGCAATGCTGTAGGTGAAGGGCGCCCATGACAGTGGGAACAGGGTAAGGGGTTAATGTTAAGTGTGTTACAGGGGAGCCGAGGGGGAGGGAAGATTAGGGGAGGGGACATTTAAAAGGGTTTCCCGCTCTGGGAGGGACAGCAGAAGAGTTTGGAAAGTTCCCGCCCACCCTCCCTAGGAATAGAATGTGTTATTGTCGAAGGGTTTGTGGTTTTTTCTTCTGTCAACAGGTGAAAGAAGAGAGGTTGTCGTGGCAGCGGCGGGCGTTGGTCTGGGCAAGGGAAGGAAGATGGCTAAAAAGTAAGAGTGGGGATCCATCGTTGATATGGGTCCGGAGGTTTTTTGGTTCCCGGTTAGCGGAGGTTAGCCGGGAAGTGATATGGGGCACTGCAGTCACGGCAGTCTCTGAGCCAGCTTGTCGGCTTGAGGCCTATTGGAGAGTTTTGGTTTAGGGCTGCAGTGCTATAGTTGTTATGGCCATCAGATGGATTTGCTAAAGCTATTGCTCAGACCAACGTTCTTTTTTGACTCAGGTTGCATAACAGATGTTTGTTGTTTATCGTTTTTTTCTTAATGACGGAAGTTATATATTTTGATATATTTTTATATTAAGTTAAATAAAGTAGGCTGCTACAGCCTTTGTTTTATACTCCAGAAGCTGGTGTGGTCTCATTATTGGGAATAGGAGTATAAAGGTTGGGGTAATGGTTAATAGGCATCTGTTATCCAATAGTCATGTCGCCTGTTGCACATCAGTAAAGAGAAGCAAGAAAAAGACAGAAGTGAACTCAACTCTCCTTATTCACAATTTCTGTGGCCTATACTTAGTGGAGTAAGAATGCCCCAGGCTCTAGCAGGGAACATATGGGAAATGTTTGCTTGTGCCTGACCCTACAGCTTTAGGGGCCAGGTGTGCAACATGGGTTCAAGAAAGGGTACTATATCTTCCGGAGGTGTGGGTCCATGCTTGTCTGTTGGAAGCTTGAAGCCTTCTAGCAGTGCCCAAACTAGAGTAAGTATACCCTGGGTTGAACTGGCCCTGCCTACATGCAGCCCTTCCATATCACATAATTCTATTTTCTGGCATGGGAAGGGTCTGTTCTATTTGCAGCCTCTACAAATTGTCCTTGAGCTACTAGCAAGTAGCAAAGAAAAAGAAAACTAGCAAGTAGCAACACAGTTACTTTCATCTGATTGGGAAATAAAATACTCCCAGTCAGGACCAAGACAGGACCTCTGTTATCAAATGCAGTGGGAGAGACAGACATAACTCCCAATAGTCCCCCATTTAGATGGACTATCCCTCTTTTGTAACCAAATCCGCCTGTACCTCTTTCTTCTCCAGTTGTCCCTCTTTTTTGGTCTGAAATATAGACCTCTACAAAAAAATGAATTATCAAACCCCTAAATTATTGTGTTCGCTATTCTGAAAAGAAGTTGTTAAAAAATGCTCTTGTGCGTTTCATTGATCATTTTGTGTTACAGCGTACCCCTCTTTCCCATCTTGGAAATTTGGGAAATATTTTTTTTGTGTGCACTCCTTACAATCTTCTTTTTTTTTTTTTTTAAACAACTGCAGGCTCCACAGCTGTGGCTTCACTATCTAGTGAGTTGTTAACCCGGGAAAAAGCATGAATTCAGTGATGTTCAAAAAGTGGACCCCTGTCCTGCATACTTGTTTTAGGTCAGTGGCCCACTAGGTTGTAAACAGGGGCATAACTACCACCATAGCGACCCATGCGGGCGCTATGGGGCCCTCAGCCGAGTGGCGCCCAGTGAGAATAAGAGCACCACCGACACAGTCTCTCAGCCAGGGGAAGAGAGAGGAAAGGAAGAGGCGAGCTGTCCGTATCAGCAGAGAGCTGAATTGCCCGATGTAAGAGCTTTCATTAGAACTTCCAGTGTTCCCGGGGCTCATGTCACATAGCTCCACCTTTTGGCCCGGTGCCTTTGATAGACAGAACGCCGATCCAATGCGGGACATGTGACGTCATCAAAGGCATCGGGCCAAGAGGTGGGACTATGTGACGATTAACTCCGGGAAGACAGGAAATTAAATGAAAGCTATTACAGCGGGCAATCCTGCTCTCTGCTGATCCGGGTGGCTTGCCTCTTCCTCTGCATAGGTGGGGCTGTATGGGGCACAGGTCACGCTGTATTGGGCACAGGTCACACTGTATGGGGCACAGGTCACGCTGTATTGGGCACAGGTCACGCTGTATTGGGCACAGGTCACGCTGTATGTGGCACAGGTCACGCTGCAGTTACACTAGGGCAGCTGTGGGGGGGGGGCTGTTTGCAGGGGGGCCCCATACAACATTTTGCTATGGGGCCCTGCTATTTCTAGTTACGCCCCTGGTTGTAAAGCAAACAAAAGCTTCTTTAACCACGTGTCTACTGGGTACTTTGACCCCCTTCCTGCCCAGGCCAATTTTCAGCTTTCAATGCTGTCGCACTTTTAATGACAGTTGTGTAGTCATGCAACACTGTACCCATCTGAATTTTTTTCACAGAGATAGAGCTTTCTTTTGGTGGTATTTAATCATCACTGGGTTTTTGATATTTTCGCGATACAAATGAAAAAAGACCGAACATTTTGAAAAAAAAACTTTTTTTTGTTTCTGGTATAAAATTTTGCAAATAGGTCATTTTTCTTCTACGCTGCTGATGCTACACTGATGGGCACTTATGAGGCTTCACTGATGAGGCTGCACTGATGAGGCTGCACCGATGAGCACCGATAAGATGCACTGATAGGTGGCACAGATGGGCACTGATATGCTGCACTGATGGAGCTGCACTGATGACCAGTGCAAGTGTGCTCTGTCAATGGATCGCTGGTTCTTGCGTTTCCTTTCCTCAGACAGTGACAGCGCTGAGGAAAAGGAATGCCAAAACCCAGCATTTGTTTGCATGTGATTGGACACAGCTGATCACATGGTAAAATGGGAGTGGGGTTCTGGGAGGACGTTAATAGACGCCCTTCCAGAACCGGATGACCACACTGTAGCCGTAATTCGGCTATAGCGTGGTTGCCAAGTGGTTAACCTCCCTCTATTGGCGTAACATATATATGTGCCTGGAGAGCCTTAATACCCAGCCTCCTCAAATATGCGTATATAAATGCGGCTTTGAATTCATGTGCTGACAACATGCTCTCCCAATACACTAACTGAGTACACTAACTGAGTTGTTGTGAGAGCTCTTGGTCTCGGTTTGTGATCGGGAGCAGTACATGCATCCGATCATGTGACTGCTGTGACAGCCAATCACAGCTAAGCCATCACAGTGATCACATGATTGGGAGGACTTTTCCCTCTTCTGGCAATAACACCCACTCAAAGTGCCGACAGAAGCAGTGGCAAAGGGTTACAAACAAATTAGCAAGGTAGCTCTCATATTTCCTTCCTGACAGAGCAGATTATATCGTAGCATTTTTTTTTTTTTTTTACTTTGTTCTTGTAGTGAGTAATGGCTTTTATTAGTTCCTGTGACTTCATCACCAGTCTTGTATATTTCTTACAAGGGCAGCTTATGGGAGGTCAGGTCCTATTGACATAGACATGCCCCCAGAACTACATCTCCCAAGAGTCTTTTTCTTTGCATACAGTGTGGCTTCTAAAGGCCCGTATACATGATAAGAAAATTGCACAAAAATTTCCGTACAAGGAATAATTGGTTTATTATGTGTTAGTTAGTATAGTGCTTTTGACAGCTGATTCCAACTGTTTGGGAAAAAAAAATGAAGGTGCAAGCTAGAAAATTGTTATCATACATGGACGCAACATCCGATTTTCGCTCGATGTGTACAGTAATCTCACGGAAATAATCTAATGGAAAACACAGCAATAAATGACCAGGAAGATGCTAGTACATAGCTACATAGGCCTATGTTTGCTTTTGTCATTCGAGAATTTTCATACAAGCTTGTTGAAAGGGAAAGAGAGGCATATGGAATAGGGGTAGTTCTGTAGTCCAACAGGTTGGGCTGACAACGCTGGCTGGGATTTCAGTGCAGCAGAGGTACTGTGTTGCACTGTGTTGCCAGCCCAAAAAGTCAGGAGCACACTGGATTTAAGCAGATAAACAAATATTTTTTGTTATTTGCAATGTTTTTAAATGGATAAAACATTCTGTCCTGATATACACTTTAAAGAGAGTCATTTTACCAGACCATTAGTTTCAACATAAATCTTCTCCTATGTGCATTTAACATACTGTATTTTAGACATGTTATTTAAAGTGAGGCTAAAGTTTTTTTTTTCCTGAAGAGGTTAAATTTACCTGCTCTATGTAACTATATTGCACAGAACAGTCCCTTACCTCCTCTTTGGGGGGTCCCCCGCCGACGCTGTCCAATTCTTCTTTCTCCAGGTGCCTCTTTAGCAAGCTGAATGCAGAGGGGGTACCAATGTGCCTGAGCTGGGCTCTGTGCGTCCATAGATACACACAGTGCTGGCAAGCCACACCCCTGATTCCTACTCACAGGAGTTTGACTGATAGCAGCAGGAGCCTATGGTTTTTGCTGCCCTTTAGTGTCTACTGTGAATCCAGGAAGTGACAGTAGAGTGGTGCTGCAGCTGGGACAGCTCTGGATCAGTGAGAGGAGTCAGATAAATGTTTAGGGGTGATAGGTAGGTGATAGGTAGGATAGATAATGGCTGTTTTTACCTTACGGCAAAGAATGCATTAAGGTAAAAATAAATTCGACTTTAGAACCCTTTATGGTAAAGGCCCCCCCTTGAGTAGAGATCTAAAAACCCTAAAGCTGGCCACGCACTCTAAAAATGCTTTTGTTCAGCCCACGGAATATCGATTTCATTGATGGAGGATTCTCCCCTACAGGTTGTTATATTTTGACAGCAAGCACCTGTAGCTGCCAAAATATTCAAACAGTGTCTGCATCTGATATGGTCACTATTCGGTTGACAATTTACCACCCAGCTCCTATGATTTTCATATCGAAGGATGTTGAATGGAAGGGTGCAGACAGGGCAACCCATGGCTGAAAATTTTAGCCGGTTCATCATTTTGGATGTGGTGTCCACAGCCCCAGCAGGTTCAAGCAACACTCAATGACAGCCTTTCTCAACCCTTTCAACTGAAAGTAACCCTTGAAATAACTTTTGAATATCAGGAGGTAACCTCTGCTAATAATGACTATAGCTACAACTCATAATACATTAGTGTGATGGTCAGTGAGAAGGAAGCTCCTTACACTTGTGGTCATTGGGAAGAATGCTCCTTACACTTGTGGTCATTGGGAAGAATGCTCCTTACACTTGTGGTCATTGGGAAGAATGCTCCTTACACTTGTGGTCATTGGAAAGAATGCTCCTTACACTTGTGGTCATTGGGAAGAATGCTCCTTACACTTGTGGTCATTGGGAAGAATGCTCCTTACACTTGTGGTCATTGGGAAGAATGCTCCTTACGCTTGTGGTCATTGGGAAAAATGCTCCTTACGCTTGTGGTTATTGGGAAAAATGCTCCTTAAACTTGTGGTCATTGGAAAGAATGCTCCTTACACTTGTAGTCATTGGGAAGAATGTTCCTTACAGATATCTAAAAAGATCATTGGTGTCAGTGGGAACTTATCTGAGAGGCAGAAACTGTTCAATGTGCCCCTAAACCTCTGGAGGAACTGTGGGGCTCCAAGGAGTCCTGGTTGAAAAACCTTGCTCAATGGTATTCTCTTCACTACTTCTCTGGCTGCTACACAAAAGGTTATGTAGGCAGGGGGGGGGGTGAAGGAGCTGGAGCAGCACAGACAGTAGTTAGACTCTCCAAGAAGTGAAAAGGATTATGATGTGCAAGGAGGGAGGGGGCTGTGCTAGAAAGTTAATCTTCCTATAGTAGTAATTTTTTCTAGCATGTTTGAAGGTACATTTTAGGTGAATACAAATAGTTTTTGGAAAGGGAAACATTACAATGAAGTATTTAAAATACTTATTTTTCCATGCTTTCTTGAAGTTGGTGACAGGGTCTCTTTAAGTCCTCCCTGCTGCATCTTATGCTGTGCTGTTCACACTCTCTATTAGTCAACACCTTAAAGCCAACAACTGAGTGTAGATTTTGCAATGCTTTCCCTCTTATAGCCAGATTGATAGTTTGATGTGAAGGAGGTCAGACTGGATTGGTCTACAGCAAGGTCACCATTCATGCTGAATAAATCTGTCTCAGACATTTTATAGCCGGTGAAAATGAAAGAATGTTGGTTTTAATTACACCTCCTGCGCTGCTATAGGCTGACGGCAAATGTTGGGAGAGGAGGATCTATTGGTTATGGCCACAGGGACCCCCGGCTAGATTATACAACTGACTGGTACCATATGTTACCAAAGGATGACAATACTGCTTGCTGCAGGGGAAGATAAAGAACACGCAGGCAATGTACACCTTGATATAAAAGATAAAACAATTTTTTATTTGCAGAGGCCGCAAGATTTCGGTGTAAAGCAATGCATTCCATCTAGGGAAAAAAAAAAGTTATGCCATTGATTTATGAACCTAATTCCAATATATGTGGTGTTACTGACAAGAGGCACATTACTGCAAAAAAAGAAAAGAAAAAAGGGTAATTGAAATTTCTGCTGGCCTGCTCGTGGATTTGGTTATTAACTCCTGCTGTTGTACAGATAACCCGGGGAGGAATCTGCTGAGATAGAGGCATGTATTGTCACTCTGTGAGGCATGAAGTGCACATTGTCACCGCGTCGTGCATAAAAGCAGGGCGACCGTTTACCGTGAACTTGCCAGGCTTAGTGACAGCGCTCTGTATGTCACGGCCACTCTGCAGTTCACGGAGGAAACTTTTCAGTCGTTTGGAAAAGAGAAAGTCAGCAATTCTTTTCTTCTTTGCTTGCCGGTACAGTCTTCTGCAGGATGACTGATAACTAGCATTAATTATGGAATATTATCAGACTTGTACAATAAAAATTATACACTGACAATAACCCATAGCCACCATTAAAAAAATAAATCTCTTAAAGCCCCACTGCAGGAAAAAGAAATACCCTTGCCTAGCACCCCATTAAAGTGGAACTAAACTCTCCCAATCAACATTCAAACAGTATTAAAGGATAAGTTCACCTTTTCAGAAAAAATAATAAATGCACATTTTTTTGCAGGTAATTATTTTTTTTCGTTGCAAGAACCTATAAAGCATTGCACCAGCGACCAGCACATTTTTTTTTTTGACAGGTAGCAGGTGGAGAATAACTCCCGCTAGATGGCACAGCGGGGGGGGGGCAGGAGGTGGGGGGGCCAGAGCATTCATAACATGTTACATGTTACACCTCGAATATGGGTGTAACATGTTATGAAAGATGACCTTATTCTTTAAACCAAAAAAACAAACTTTTATTATATTGCAATTTACCAATTCTTATATGTGATTGCTGCATTCATTTTCTTTTTAAGGCTTTCTTTCCTTTAGTTTCATCTGGTGATCTAGCCAGTAAGTATGTTGTTTTTCAGCAGAACAACTGATAAAAATGTATTAGTTAGTGTCAATACAAACCATTTGTCCCCTTTCACACTGATGGACCGATCGGTTCCGCCTGTCACTTTTTCGGGCAGACACGATCAGACTAACCATAGCTCTCTATGGGGTGGCAGATGTCAGCGAGCATGTGTCCGCTGACACCCGCCAGCATCCAATCCAGTCTTGTCCGCTAAAAACAGACGGATGGCAGATCGGATGACAATCAAATCGAAACGGACAGGCTGTCTGTTTCCATCCGACTGCCTCATAGAAGATTGTGGGCTGTGTCTGTGTCCGCTCTGCTCTGCATCAAGCAAACACAGACCTGTTTTCCGCCTGATCAGCGTGGATCAGCGGAGAGATCCCCTGCTAATGGAGTCCACCCTGTCTGAAAAGGGGCCTTTACCCCTGACGGGGTTATTTATGCAAAACCTTTATCCCAAAAGGGAAAAACTGTTGCTGTACCTGCTTGTGTAACTGCAGCTGAAGTTTGGCTTCAATTTGTTAGTGTATCTAAATCTGCTAGTTCATCTAACATTCCCCTCCCCCAAACTGACAAAGTTGCCATCCAAAGGTGCCCGGTGCTCATTCATCGAGAGTGGGGGCACTCTAGTACAAGAAGTGAGGTAATGCCCAGATCACCAGGTGAAAAAGCCTAATAAAAGAAAACGAATGCAGCAACTACATCTGATGATTGGTAAGCCGCAATATATTACATTTTTGGTTTTGGGATTAATACCGCTTTAACTATTTTTAATCCTTATGCTGCTAGCCTTAGTAAATAGATAGGAAGGTACTGTATATTATTATTACTTGCTTTCAATTTTTTTTTACATGTCTTCAGTTGCTTCCTGGTTTCTGGCCTAGAGCCAACGTGTTGTCATACATCCCAGGAATCTTCATAAACATCTTTTTTTCTTTCATCTGGAGGAGGGGCTTTCTCAACTAATTACACCCTCCTGTCTGCATGCCTGAGCTAAGGGCAGATGGATTCCAGGAAATAAAAATGCTACATAAATCATTGGCCCTTTCTCAAGATGGCCACAGCTAGAAATGCTGGAGGGGTGGTTTTAAAGTGATTTCTCAACAAAATAAAGCATGTAGACATGAATGGATGGGTGAGTTTGCTTTGAATATTAAAAAGGAATTCAGCAGGCTTTTCAGCTCAGGTGCAGTGAAGTTCCACTTTAAGACTTTGATTTGTAGAACATTTCCTAATGATGATATCGAACATGATAGAACATCATGCTAACACATGCTGTCAAGACTATCACATTTGCTTATGCATGCATTAGCGCTTTGAATAAAAACATGTAATCAGTGGGGTGTTACACAACCCTAAGACAGAGCAGAAGGAATAAGAGTAATGTTATGTATGATCTGAGCACTGCATTCCATCCAGGCTCTGTTCTGTATAATGTTTCACAATGTTCTCAGACTCTTTTGAACATTTGATTTGATTTGACTGTTGCTTAGAAACAATTACTTTACATAATCTTTGCATTGGCAATAAACTGTATATGAATGAAATACATTCACAGCATATTCTTACTTATTATGCTCCACTTATATAACTTATATAACTTTAACATACTATATTATCAATAGAAATATGGAGATAAGAGCCTCAGTGCCACGTGAGCTAACAATTTAATTTCAGTTAGCTGCAAAAATATTCTGGGGGCCATGACACTTCTAGAGCAAATGTATCTTTACGTGAAAGCACTACTAATACATTAAAAAACTTGGTAATGTAATTTAAAAAGTAATTTTCAAGTCTGTAGCTTTCACTAAAGCTCTCTGTTCACCTGCACAGGGAATTACAAGAGGTGGATACCATGCCAAATTAGGCAACTTACATTAGCTGCATTTAAAAATATGTTTAAAAGATTTATTAATGAATATATAATATTTTAATACATTATATTACTCTGGAGTTCAGCATTCAATTTTACTCCCTGCAAAGCCATTATTATGTAAATCAGGGGCCTCCAAACTTTCTAAACAAAGGGCTAGTTTTCTATCCCTCAGACCTAAGAGGGTCCACACTGTGGCCAGTGGGAGTAGAACATGTCCTGGCGTCGGTAACAATGCCCCGTCATTGGTGTCAGTCGGAGGAATAGTGCCCCATCCTTGCTGTCAGTGGGAGGAATGGTGCCCAATCTATGCTGTCAGTCAGAGGAATAGTGCCCCATCCTTGCTGTCAGTCGGAGGAATAGTGCCCCATCCTTGCTGTCAGTCGGAGGAATAGTGCCCCGTCCTTGCTGTAAGTGAGAGGAATAGTGCCCCATTCTTGCTGTCAGTGGAAGGAATAGTGCCCCATCCTTGCTGTCAGTGGAAGGAATAGTGCCCCATCCTTGCTGTCAGTGGAAGGAATAGTGCCTCTCCTTGGTGTCAGTGGAAGGAATAGTGCCCCACCCATCATTGGAGCACAGGTGTCAGGAAGAAGGTGTTTCTGGAGCTGCTGCAGGTGATCCGTGTGAGAGGGGAGTGGTGGTGAAATCTCTCCCAGCTCTCCTGGCTCCTTTCTGGGGAAGCCATGGAGGCCAGCAGGGCCTCTCCTGCTGGAGGCTCCCAGCCATCTCCTGGGCCAACAGGTGACATGCCTGCCCCTGTGCAAACCATGGCTTGTGATCTCTCTGCCCCTGGTGAGAATGAAGGCTCAGAGGCAATTCAGGAGCGAGTGGTGGCTGGGATTAAGGTCCTGAATAGGGAGAGAGACAAGCTCTATAAACTGAGAGCGGAGGTGAAGCGCTTGAGAAGACAGCGTGAGGGCTTGTATAGCCAGAAACGTGGGTCCATGGATCCGGAAATCCAACTGGCCAAGGTCCGGGTGGAACACCAAGAAACCATTGTGTCCATGATGGAAGGCAAAGATGGGCCCTTCAAGGAAAAATTCTGCAATGACAGAAGGTTTGCCAGGATGACAAAAATGGAGGTGGAGGAGGAGACCCCCAGTTCAGACCCCCTGCCCCCTCAGGGAGAGGTAAGCAGCCCCATGCCTTCCCAGGACTCAGGAGGCATGCTCAGGGTAATCCAGGCAATGGAGTCTCCTATACGGGGGGCTCAGCTGGTGTTTCATGAAGAGGACATTACTGACAAGGTAAAGACTGTCAAGCCCCATGTGGTGCATAAAACTGTTTTTGTGACTGATACTGACAATGTGCCCAGTGACAATCAGGCTGCTAATCCTATGTGTAGCAATGCTGTACCTGCTGATGCTGCAGTACAGCAAAGTTTGCATTCAAAAAATGACATTCCTGCAGAGGAACTGCAAGATTCAGCAGAGCCAATTAACCCCCCTTTAGCTGAGTCTAAAGCTGTTTGCCCCACAGCTGCTGAAGACTCTACAGCACAGCTTCAGGAGACAGCTGGTATTGCAGCAGAAACTGACTATTCCTGATGGGAATGTGAATGTTTGTGTGACTGATAAAAATCATCCCAGTACAAGTGTGATGAATAATGGTCCCAGTTCAAGTGTGATAGACATTCTTACCAACTCCGTCCAAGCAGTGAATAATAATAGTAATGTACAGACTAATGTGACATCAGTGTGGGGCCTTGGCCCTGATAAATCTACATTTGCTCAGGTGGTACGTTCTGCTCCTGGTAGCTCCGCTCCCAAGCAGGGTTTCCCCCTGCAGCCTACCACTTTGGGCACCCCGGGATCTGGTCTTGGGTCTCTGGCTTCTGCTGGGGGTCCGAGAAGAAATGCGGTAATTCTCAAATGGGAAGGTGGTGCAATCCCTCCAGCATGGCCTGTGGTGGTGGATTTGATTTTGGAGATGGGTTTTGGGGCAAATGACCTGTATGCTCTAATCATAGGTGTGCACCCTAAAGCTCAAACAGGTGTGTGTGTGTGTGTCTACATATATATGACCCAGGCACATTGATCTCCCTTCCAGCACAGTGAAAGAGAAGAGCCTAAACACTTCTCTTTTGGCATAAGCGGCAAGAGGGACATCTTTCCCCATCTTCCTGCCGGCACATAGAGCGATAATACTAACGCAAATGGTGTGATTAGGGTGTGCCTAGGCACAACCAGCACACCCTGTGCGCACGCCTATGGCTCTAATACATGTAGCTGGGACACGGGATTATACCATTAGCTTCACCAGGCCAGAGGGTCTTGACCTGTTCTGAGAGCGATATGAGGCTCATGCAGGTCAAGACCTGAATGGGAAGGTCTGGCCCCAGTTGCGGTTTTGCAAAGGTCAACGGTGAAAAAGATAACCATCATACTCACCAATGAGAGTGTTCCTGCTCGGGACCTAGAGGTCTGGTTAAGGAACTATGGTGAGGTTTTGACTAAGCCCAGCGGAATCCTTGATGAGTGTAACATCTGGACTGGGGGTTGGTCAGTAACAGTCAGGTTGGCCAGGGATGGGAATGTTGTCCGTCACCTGCCCTCCTCAGTTTTTATAGGGAGGGATAGGATGACTGTTTTCTACCCTGGTCAGCTAAAGCTGTGTCACCGCTGTGGAGAAAAGGGGCATTTGAGCTCTTCCTGTTTAGCCTTGATATGTTCAGTGTGTCGGGGTCAGGGTCATATGGCTAAGGACTGCACCTGTGCCTGCGCCTTGGCCACCCCTACAGCAGATGTCCTGAAGCCTGGCACAATATGGAGAAGGAGTTAATTGATGACATGTCAAGGCTGGACAGGATGGAGGGTGAGGCCCCTGCTGTACCATCCTCCTCTGCGGTGACCGACTCCCCTGGTCCCTCCCCAGTTCCTGTGGCCACCCCTCCTGTGTCTGTAAGTATTCCTTCTGTATCTGTCTCTGTGTCCCCCCAGCCTACTGTACCCTCTCCTCTTGTGTCAGAACCTTCCAAGTCTGTGCCCCCCCCCGAGTCAGTTACCCCCCAGGAGTCTACCACTCCTTAGTCTGACTCAAAGGGAGCACCCCCCCCACCAGGAGTGGTAGCGTGTACTAAAAAGGTCGCTTCTTCCTCTGTTAAGGAGTCTTCTGTAAAGACTTCAAAGAAAAAAACAAGAGATAAGGGCATCTCTGAAGCAAACCTGCAGTACCTGGAGGAGAGAAGGAAGGTTGGAAAACGGAAGAAGCAGGCGGTGAGGACGGAACGGGCTCCAGTGACTGTCTCCAGCCGTCATAGGTCCTCTAAGTGGGATATGTCTTCATCTGGAGCTTCTTCGGAGCGAAGTTCCGATTCTGAGATGGAGTTTGAGGCGGCCTCAAGAAAGAGAGAGGCTTCTGGTGATGAGCAGCAGAGGGGAGCTAAGAAGCAATCCACCCAATAACCCAAATGGCGGTTCCCCCTCTGTTAAAAGTGGTGACAATAAATGTCGCCAGCATTAAGTCAGAAGAGCTTGTTCTATGGCCTTCTTTTTGTTCAGCCAATTAGACACTGAAATTTTATTTTTGCAAGAGACTAGGCTCAACTCCTTGGCAGATATTCATATGGCCAAGAGAGAGTGGAGGTATGGTCCATCTTACTGGTCTCTTGCGGCCGAGCCTTACGGCGGTGTGGCGGTGTTGTTTAAAACCAGCATGGTAACTGTCTGGCGAGTTATTGAGGTGGAGATTGGGAGATGTATGGTCTTAGACGTCCTTGTGGGAGGGCAGGACCTGCGCCTAATTAATGTCTATGGGCCGCATACAAAGTGGGACAGGAAGTGCCTTTTTACAAGGATCAAGCCATTTTTTTTTACATCCCTGCAAGTGGTCTTTGGAGGTGACTTTAATACAGTAACTAGGCCCAAGGACAGGAAGGACTTCAAGGACAGGCTGGGATATGATAGCGTTTTTTTAAATAGTATGGTAAGGGATGCTGGTCTTGTGGATGTGCACATTAAGCACCTCCCAGATGACACGGGGTTCACCTTTCATCGAGGTAATAGTCAGAGTAGGATAGATAGGTTTTTTTTGAAGGAGACCTCTGCTTTCTCACCCCCAGTGGTGCAGGCAGTAGAGTTCTCTGATCACTGTATGCTATCTGTGTTCCTGAATGCTTCAGACGCCCCTCAGAGGGGCAAGGGCATCTGGAGATTGAATTCGACTCTACTCAAGCAAGAACATGTTAGACAATCCTTTGAGGAATTCTTTCAAGCTCAGGTGACCATCCTGGACTCTCCGAAGTGAAACTCCTCCTCAGGAAGTGTCAATAGGACTGGCATGCCTCTTTGGTTCTAGAGAGGGACTATGGGAAGTACCACTTGCCTGACCCTTACCAGAACTGCAAACAAGGTGTAGCTGTTAAAACGGTCATTGGCCTTAAGGACAGTACAGGTTCCTTGACAAAGTCCAGGTCAGGGATTCTGGAGGTCGTGAGGTCCTTTTATGCTGACCTTCTTGGGAGGAAAGAGCTTGACCGTGACAAGATGGAAAGCTTTTTGGACTCTACTCCAGGTCTAAATGGTGGAGATGTTCCATTGATGAATTTGACAGAGGAGATCACAGTTGAAGAGGTGATGAGGGCAATTGAACAGCTTGCCATCAAAAAGTCACCTGGACCGGATGGCTTGATGGCTGAGTTTTACAAAGCCTTTAAGTCTTTTCTGACTCCACATTTAGTAGAGGTTTTTATCAGTTGCCTTGTTGAGGGGGTACTTTCTCCTTCTATGAGGCACTCGGCTGTGCTTCTTCTTTCAAAAGGTAAAGATCCTTCGATGATTGAGAATTGGCGCCCCATCAGCCTTCTTAATGTCGATAGAAAGATACTGGCAAAGATCATTTTCTGGCACCTATCATCAATAGCAGAGTCTTTGCTTTCTCGCCATCAGCACTGTTCGGTCCAGGGTAGGTGCACCTTCACAGCGGTTTTAGCTGTCCGGGAGGCCTTGGAGTGGTGCAGGGCTGCAGGCTGGGGAAAGTATTTGCTGACATTGGATCAGGCAAAGGCTTTTGATCGTGTTAACCATGAGTACCTGTGGTTGCTCCTTAGTAAGTACAGTCTGCCGGGTGGTTTTGTCGACTGGTTAAAAGTCATGTATTAGGGGGCAGAAAGCTTTCCTCTTGTTAATGGTTGGGTTGGGTAGTCCTTTGAGGTTGGCTCTGGAGTCCGTCAGGGTTGTCCCCTGAGTCCCCTGCTCTATGTGTTTGCAATCGACCCCTTCATCAGGAGGCTAGAGAGCAGTATGTTGTGTGGGGTGCCAGTGGGGCTCCTGGGTGAGCCGCCTTTGAGGGTTGTTGTCTATGCGGACGATGTGTCTGTGATTGTCACTGGGGCGGATGAAGCAGAGGAGGTGGTCTCTCTGACATCACGGTATTCTGAAGCATCAGGCTCCAAGATCAATCAGGAAAAGAGTGAAGTTTTCTGGATGGGAAAGGAAGGTGAGGGGTTTGATCTCCCGGACACCTTTCCAGTGCCCCAGGAAAGAATTAAGATTCTAGGCATTGAATTTGGACCCGGGAAACTGGGAAGGCAGACTGGAAATTGCCAATACTAAGGTGGTCAGCTGGAAGAGATGGAAGTTATCTATGAGGGAAAGGGTTGATCTGATTAAGACTTACCTGATTCTGATCTTCTTGTATGTCAGCTTTGTCTGCATCTTGCCAGTGTTTCTCTATGCTAGGGTCAGTAGTGTGTTCTTCCAGATGTTGTGGGGGAACAGACTGAACCCCATCAAGAGGAATGTCACCTATCTATCCAGGAGGGAGGGTGGCTTAGGTATGGTCAACCCAGTTCTTTTCTTTTCACTGCTTTTCCTCAAGTTTAATATTAGTAATATGCTTGCAGTGGAACCTCCTGGATGGGTAGGCATTTTTAGATCTTGGTTTAGGCCTTTTCTACGACTTTGGGAAGAAGGTGGCCAAGTGAAGAATCTCAGGGGTCATCGTGGTCAGCTACCAGCCTATGTCGCTCCGTGCCTGAAGTTACTACGGCAGTGGCGATTGTCGGCTGAAGATCTCAGATCGGTTCTGAGGAAAGTCCTTATGAGTCGAGTCTTGAGCGGTCTTTCATGACCCACTGGCCTTAAGGGATTGCCCAGGCCCAGTTTTGAGGGCAGGGTTAAGACTTATTAATTTGGACAGAGTACCCCCTAAATTTAGAGATCTGGCCTGGTTGTGCTTCCATGGGAGGCTCTATGTTCGGGGCAATTTGAAATTCCGCAGTGGGATGGATCGCAGCTGTCCTCGGGAGGAGTGTGCAGGTGAGGAGGAGACTATGGACCATTTTCTGCTTCATTGCCCTTTTAACATAGAGGTGTACAAACAGGTGGGGCGGGCCCTCGATGTTCCTTTCCTCTCCAGGCTGGGTTATGCTGAGTGGGTGTACAGAGCATTCAAAACTGGTGGGGTTTTTTGTTTGGATACACTTTTTTTAGTTAGCCTAGTAGTCCGTTATTTCACCTGGAACGCACGGTGTCAGGTCAGTATTTGGCATAAAATCCTTCCTGTTGAGGTGGTGGTGTATGACATTTTGCATGAGGTGGGGAAGATTCGGGTGCTTGAGAGAGACAAGCGGAGTCGGGGGGGCTTGGTTGAAGGCGTGCAGGGGTTTCAAGCCAGGAGTCTCTTTCCCGGGTGTGGCTGTCTGTCTCTTATCACCCTAGATTTTATAATTTATGATTAGTTTTTGATAAATGGCTGCATACATAGGTGATCGGTTGTGCCTCTTAGGCCCTCTCTGCTGCTTTATGTAGTTGTATTATTTGTTAGCTTTTATGTTGCTGGTAGTGGATTACGTATATATTGTAAATATTCTGAACATGGATGTGTATTCCTTGGATTTCTGTTGACGTTTTGTACTATGGTTTTGTTTTTTACTTTTGTATAAAATTGGTTGCTTGATTCTTTTCAATAAAAGATCAATAGTGCCCCAAGGGCCAGATAAAGGCAAGCAAAGGGCTACATCTGGTCTCTGGGAGACCACTGATGTACAGTAAACGCATTACTGCTAACCTTACACTTAGCACTCCGATGCACACATTTAGCTGCACTCAGCACCATGCATCTCATAAGGCCAGGTTCTGCATTTCTGAAGTGTGGTGATGCGCACAAGTTTAAATGGACTACCAATACACCCCAGTGCAGCTATAACAGCACCTGACCCTTAGGTTAAGGCATGTATTACCAGCACACCAAGAATCTTTAAAAATGTATTGCAGCAATCACATCACAGTATGAAATTGTGAAATTTTGGATCCGCAGAAGAGACTTTCATTAGGCATCACCTGCCTGCTGAAGGGGTCCTGCATAGCTGTAAAATCTCACAATTTCATACTGTGATGTGATCACTTCAATACAACTTTTAGATGCTTTTTCAAAGATCCTTGATGTGTTGGCAATATATGTGTTAACCTTGTACCAACATTAGTTCCCAGCTGGCAGTCACTACAGCACCCACCTATTATAAAGTCATCTCCAGGAACGTGGCAATGAAAATATTTTACTGGACCTGACCCTTTTTAGGGAACGCAATTCCTGGCACCATGCAGTGAAAGTGCATTGACTTAGTGCCTTAGAAAATGGCACTGCAGCACACCAACAACACATGTAACATGAATTGTTGGTATTCAGAGATGGAAAATCAGCGTAAGGCTGAGTTCAGACTTCTAACTTCTTCTATCCTCATTTCAGAGGTGTTTGACAAGCGGTAAGTTGATGACATGCTGCCTCCTTATTACCTGTTTTAACTCCCGTAATTGTCGCACCAATTGCGCCACAACCATGTGCATTGCACGTCATTGAAGGGCATTTGTGGAGCTTCCCTATTCACTTGAATGGGTCACATTCCATGCACTTACTGCTTGGTAAACACAACAGAAGCAATAATATTTGCCGCTGGCATGAAATAAAGCATCATGACCATGGCATGTAAACATCTCTGTCCGCTACCTTTGCAGCTTAAGGGAGGCTGTTTTTATCCCCCCCCCCCCCCCCCACAACAAACAAGCCCTGAGGCTCGGTTCACACTGCCGTGACCTGAAAGCAGCGTGATTTTTGCCAGGTGACTTGAGTGCGACTTGGAGCGACTTTGAAGCAACATTAGGCAATGGTTAGGGAATGCCTGGTTAATCTTCCTGTAATGTCAAAACCAAATCACATCAATTAAGATGAGGATCTGACTTCGAGGCTACTTCCATTAAAGTCCATGGACACAAGTTGGATAGAAGTCTCCTTGAAGTAGTACAGGAACCTTTTCTAAAGTCGGAGGTACTTCAGTAGTGCTAATTAAGACAGCTCTCTATGACTAACATGGGATTTCCAATGTCACGCAACTTGGGGTCCCACAAGTCAAATCCCAAGTTGTGGCAGTGTGAACCAGGCCTTAGAGTTAGTACTCCACAGCACAAACTGCACACACACATATTCACCCCAGTACACTGAAAGTCCAGAGAATGTGCCCCAGAAGAGTCAACACTGCAGCATGATAATCAAATGAACTAGACTGCAGCATGCACATCAAAGTATTCAGTAACCCAAAGAATGTACCCTACATGCACTCACCACATTTGATACCCACTTTTGGTTGGGGTCATCTGCGCCTATGTATGTGGGGTAACCCTAGCATAGAGTGCACTCATCAATGCCCAGGACCAGGCGGAGACTGGTCATGTGAATCATCAAACATTAAGGCAGTTCCCTGACCTAGCGATGAACCTTCACGGTGTGTACTAATAAGGTGCAGAGTTCCTCTGAAAAGCGACTTGTCCCATGTTACTACACACTGTAACTTGTATTTTACATTGGGAGGGACATGCTGAGCCTGCACCCACTCCACCAGTACAGTGTATCTCTGGACTAGCATTCCCGTAATGCTAGTCTGCTCCTGGTTGCCATGGGAGATGGACTGTTAGGGAGTGAGACAGAACGCTGACCCCCTCGCTATCAGAGGATTCGCCACCCTACCTGCTACCATGCTTAAAGACTTGTTGCTGTAGCTTGTTCCTTCCTTGGGTTATCCATAGCAACTACACTCTTCTTCTTGTGTCCTGCCAAGTTAACCTTTTGTAGTAGTGCTACTTCATTCCCCATAGTGTGTTACCGACTCAGGTTCTTTTGGAATACACCAGAACTGACATGCGCCCCTTTGGATAACTTTAGACCAGGCTTAGAAAGGTTAAAGCGAAGTTCCACCCATTTACAAGTCAGCAGCTACAAAAAGTGTAGCTGCTGACTTTTAAAAATCGGACACTTACCTGTCCCACGGTCCAGCGATGCGGGCGAACGAAGCTTCACTCCTCTCCCCCTCCTCCCTGCGGCGCCGGCATTGTAACTGCGTGGCTTCACACGCTGTGAATGGCCGGGCGATCTCCTGGGACCTGTGACGTGTCCCAGAAGATTGCAGGGAGGGAGGGGGGAGAGGTGAACTTCCTTCCGGCGCCGAGGAGCCCCGGGAGGAAGTGGGAGCTGGATGCCTCTAAAAAGAGGGTATCCGCTCCCCCCCAAAAAATGACATGCCAAAAGTAGCATGTCAGGGGGTCACCATCACTTAAAGCGGAAGTTCCATTTTTAGGTGAAACTCCGCTTTAACATAACTTTTACTGTAGGAAGGCATTATAGCAATACAACATGCATAACATTCTGCTCTTAAACCTAACTAAGATAGGGTAGTGGCCCAGGCATACCTCCATAAGGTAGAGTCCATATAGGCATTGTCCATGACTTGGATGCTGTCCATGATCCCTGCTATCTTCAGCACCAACCTAGCCCTCACAATTGTCCTAACTCTAATTCTTGGTACTCTCCCTTCCGTGCTCTCTCCCACTTCCTCTCACTCTCTGTCCTAGAGGTCCCCCTCTTTTATAACACAGGTGAGCCCGCTAAAACAAAAGCTCAGGATAACAGAACCAAAAATAGTTTAACCCCTTCTCCAGCCTGGGCCAGCTGCAGGAATTAGCTACATGCATTACAATCTGCGTACACACCCGGCCCATGTCTTCCACACCACTCCTCTCTCCCTCTACACTCATAGCACACACTGCAACTCTGTAGTAGACTGCTTATGATAAAATTGGGACCTGATCAGAGAGTGGAGCTCCTGAACAAATGATAATATATTACATCCTAAGAAAATGCTTAGCAAGATCTAATGGCTGTTTCTTTTCTACTTTTGAGCAGGCGTATTACCTGAAATCTCCCTACCTGTACTTATACTCCAGTTGTTTTGTTTTCTGTAAAAAAATGTGAGTTTTGGCAGAGAAATACAAAAACATGGTTTTTAGCTTGTGTAGCACCCTGGCTGTAGGCAGGGATGCTAACAAATTTAGTTTGCTAGGTGGTAACTAGCCTGGCTAATTGTTAAGGGGATCCACTGACTTTTCTCTAACTCTGGTTTTGAAGCACCTCTCTCTTCTGTTACTAGGCGGCATAGTTGCCTGTGGCGTTAGAATGAAAAGGGCATAGTGAATTCAGACTAGGAGTGGGTGGATTGTCTCAGCCAATTGGCAGGGTTTTTTTTGGCCCCTTGGCCTGCTGGGAGAGCTTATTTATTTTGGGGGAGTCAGGTGATCGATGTTCTGTTCCACCTGGACGTATGTCTAGGTGGACATGTGTTACAAGGTTCTGGGTTGCTAGGCCAGAAGCCTGAGGCCTATCCCGGGAGAACCTGGCTGCTAGGCTGTCTGAGGCCTATCCAGGTTTGAGAGAAGCAGCATCGGGTTGGGGCTTCAGGCTGGAAGCCCAACCAAGTTGCAGAGGTTCCGCCGGATGGGGAACCGAATTGTCAGAGGTGAGGGAGAAAGAGTTGCCATAAGGGATGACTACTCCTATCGCCAGGGGCAAGTGAAGATCAAGGCCAGGGGTAACGGGGAAGCAGTCTCCACCAAGGGACAACCACTCCTGTTATCAGAGGCCAGTATATGGAAGTCTGAAGAAGTACCAGAGCAGCCTTTTCACCAGCCGGGGACGGTGAAGAAGTGGGAAAGCTTCAGCAGGGAGTCAAGCCAGGGACCCAGCAGGATAGCGGGGTGAAGCTTGAGGAGTATACAGCGGGTTAGCTGTGGAAGAGCTCAGGGGATCCAATGATGATTGGGATCTTGCAGGCTAGTGAGAGACCGGGAACTCAGTGAGTGAAGATCTACAGTGGGATACTGTGAAATGTGAGAGAAGATCTGTAATGGGTTACTGTGAGTTATGTGTATAGATCTCTATTGACCTTTGAAAGTTCAGTTGCTATAGGAGACAGCAATTCTACAAATACAGTTGCTGCATCCAGCTTAAAGGCCCACAACCTGTATATCTGTCTGCCTATTATTTTTGCTTTGGAGTCTGCCAATTGCTATTGCATTTGCCTAAGGATGTTCTGGCCTTAATCCTCACTCCTCCAGTTCTGTTTAAGAGACAATAAATCTCTTTTTCTTGCATTCAAATAATGACTGGCGCTCATGTTTCCAACATGCATTACACCCACCATGCCTAATAACCCACACTTCGAGGAAGGATATCAGCTCTCCCTGACTCTGGAGGTCACCATTAGGCCTTTAGGTGTCAGGGACACCGCTACATATATAAATAGTTTGAATATTTTTCTATATTCTAAGCCGATAGCTGCAGGAAAGCAATGGGTATATATTTGCTTTTGTTCCATCAAATTACATAATGTTGTAAAACTGATGGGACATGTTTTAGTAAAATAGCTCCAAAATCATTTGATAAAAAGTATAGTCCTGGTTCACACCACATGGCAGTCCAGTGCGTTTTTCATTCTGCATCAAAAACACATGCACAGTGTTTTCCATGTATTTCAATGGCCTTATTTCACTTCCAGTGTAGTCAACAAAAGCAAAACATACTGCATTTTTTTCTGTATGGAATGCATATGGAATGTGGCAAAATGCATGGGAAAACGTACCAAACACACACTGGAACATTCATGTCCTAAATTTAGATGAAGAAAAAAAGAGAGGAAAAAATGCAGAGGAACACACTAAAATTGTGTGTAAATGCACATGTAGAATACCATCCGAAATGCAGAAATGTTGGTTGAACCGAACTTTAAAGGGGACCATTTATTAGATCCCTTAACCTTAACAACACATTTCTCCTATTTACTCCCTTTTGGTCTGTTAAATATACAACTGAAAGCGTTCTATTATACCCATTTGACAACTGCAAAAACTCTTGTGGATCCTGTCAGAAATCCAGTAAGCTACTTGTGTTCTCTGCCAATGCTGTACTGTTATCAGTTATAATTGCTCCATGCTTTCCCTGGAATAGAGAACATATCCCTATGTTATGGGGAAGAGGAGAAAGAAAGGTGTTCTGTAGTACTAAAACACTTCTTGTCCAAGAGTTACAATGCTGCTCTTCCACAGATACAGTACAATGTTTGAACCAGCTTGATCCAAGCTAAATGAAACCTGGCGTTAGCCTTTTTAAGGCTTTAAAGTGTTAATCCAGCTTTTCTCAGTTTTGAATAGATTAGAGAAAGGTTAGATCCTCCGTAAGCTTTTTTTTTTTTTTTTTTTTGCTCTCTGCAGCCCTGTTGGGAACATTTTCCCACATTTTCTGCCCATAAAGCAGGGGCGGATCCAGAGCCTAGTCTCGGGAGGGGCACTGCCAGAAATATACATTTTTTTTGCAGACAATTTATCAGGGAAATGGCTGTTGTTGGTGCTTTAATCATCCCAGCACCATGGTTTGGTGACATTGGTGTCATGCGGATTGGTGTCAGGATGATTGAAGCGCATTATTTCTATTAATACATTGTAATATAAAATGAAATCATTCAACTCACCATAATGCAGAATCAGTGGGAACCCCGAGCGTGTCACCTGCCACCGTCGCCTGCCACATTTTGTGGATTGTCACTTGCCTGCCACCAGATGCAGATTGACACCTGCCACATGTTGCGGATTGTCACTTGCTACATCAGCTGCCACTAGATGCAGATTGTCACTTGCCACACCTTGTGGATTGTAACTTGCCACGTCACCTGCCACTGGCTGCAGATTGTCACTTGCCACATCATATGCCACACATTGCGGATTGTCACTTGCCACATCAATTGCCACTAGATGCGGATTGTCACGTCATATGCCACACATTGCGGATTGTCACTTGCCACATCATATGCCACACATTGCGGATTGTCACTTGCCACGTCATATGCCACTAGATGCGGATTGTCACTTGCCACGTCATCTGCCACTAGATGCGGTTTGTCACTTGCCACGTCATATGCCACACATTGTGGATTGTCACTTGCCACGTCATATGCCACACATTGCGGATTGTCACTTGCCACGTCATATGGCACTAGATGCGGATTGTCACTTGCCACGTCATCTGCCACCAGATGTGGATTGTCACGTGCCAGGTAAGGTGGTGTTTTGCTTGTTTCTTGTTTCCTTGTCCCAGAGACAGGCAGCAGAGAGATAATGTAATCTCCCTGCTGCCCACGCTACCTGCACAGTGAGGTTAATGCAGAGATGTGGGGGCGGTGAGAGATGTCATCTCTCTGCTCCCCTGCCCGTCGGCTCGCTGATTGGCCAGCCACCCCCACACACACACCTAGCCTGCTCAGCCTTGGTCTCACCCGCCCATCCACACACAGAGCCGCCCGGCCAATCCGATCTCTCTCCTGCCTGCCTGCCTGCCCGCCCTCACATGGAGCTGCCTGACACTCCCGCGGAGCCGCCCGCTCTCTTATCCGCCCGTGGTGGAGCCGCCCGCTCTCTTATCCGCCCACGGTGGAGCCACCTGCTCTCTTATCCGCCCGTGGTGGAGCCGCCCGCTCTCGGAGCCGCTCGCGGAGCTCACCTGCCCAGCCTGCAACAGATTTCTCGGGGGTGGCAATTGCCCCGTTGCCCCCCCTGGATTCGCCGCTGCCATAAAGTAAGGAATAATCTGAACCAGGGAACCAGGCAGCAATAAAATGATGACTATTTGTAGACGTCCCCTAAACTAAAGTAAAAATGTGCTTCCTGGTGTCTTCATGGCAACATACCAGTGATGGAGCTCTGCCCCTATGCCCACCTACAGCACCAGTTAAAATCTTTAAAGTCTAGAGAGTGATTCTCCCCCCTAGCATTCTCCTTATTGTATCATTACCTCTGACCAACAGAACCAGCAGGATATGATAGAAGTTTATGGCTAAATGCAGCAAACCCGCAGGAAAGCTTCAGGTACACTGCACTGCACCCACGGTGTTGGTAAACTGCAGCGCATCAGTGTGAAAGCAGCCCTATACTATTATGTCCAGTGTATTGCTTCACACTGACCTGAAGATCTCTTCTTGCTCCTTACTACAGCTAAAACTTTACAAGTAGTGCCTCCGCATTGCACTCTGTTTGATGCTCTGGAATGGCAGGTCAGCAAGCCCAGACCGTGATCTACCAGTCACCTGGCCACGATCCACTGATAGATCTCGATCTATGGGTTGCTGACCCTCAATATACAGCATATTGCAATACATGTTCAAGCTGACCTACTGAGTCAAACTGAACCCTCTTTCTCCAGGCTCTACTCTACTGTGCAAAATACCAAATATTTACTTCCTTATAGCACATCTTAGTCAATATATACTGTAGTGTCAGTATGGGACCAGCTTGAACGTACACCAATCAATGACAACTTTATGACCACTGACAGGTTAAAACAAACACCAAAAAACATACAACTGTATTTTAACCACTTGCTTACTGGGCACTTAAACCCCCCTCCTGCCCAGACCAATTTTCAGCTTTCAGCGCTGTCGCACTTTGAATGACAATTGCGTGGTCATACAACTCTGTACCCAAATGAAATTTTTATAATTTTTTCCCCACAAATAGAGCTTTCTTTTGGTGGTATTTAATCACAGCTGGGATTTTTATTTTTTGCTAAACAACACCGCTGCAAAGAAGCTGCTGGCAGGACTTTTTGTGACGCCCTGCCAGCGCAGCGCCCCAGTGTGAAAGCACTCGGGCTTTCACACTGGGTTTGCAGCTGAGGCTTTTTTCAGGCGTTATGCAGGTGCTATTTTTAGTGCTGTAGCCCCTGAAAAACGCCTCCAGTTTGAAAAGGGGCTTAGAGTATGCATCATTTTTGTGCTTGGACCTGAAGACTTGTTGATAGGTGATGCAGTCTGTACTGCCCACTGTAGATGACGCTTGCCAGATGAGGCAATACAAAAGGGGAAGGAAGTCGTGAGGAACTTGGTTCCTTTATGATTTCCTGACGGTCACCAGGAGGCAGCTGTCTGATTGGATTCTGGCGCCCCATGTGACTCCAGTGGCCATCTTGGTATCAGGCAGAGTCTATTTAAGACTCCAGCTCCAGTTTTGACATGCTTTATGAGATTGGCTAATGTAGGGACAGGTTCCCCATCTGGCAGTTACAGTGCTTATAGGTAAGGTTCCAGAGGAGTAGGGACAGTGCAGGGACTATGTCTACATCTCTTCAGGAAGCCTCCCCTTTGGATGTGGACCAGCTAGGCCACATTCTGCTCCTCGTTACAGATGCTATCAGCATCTTTAAGTCTTCAGACTGCTGTCACAGTTTGTAAGTGGCTCTTAAAGTGATTGTAAACCCTAGGACAAAAAAAACCTGCAAGACAAAGGCATAATGAGCTAGTATGCATAGTATTTTAGCTCATTATGAATTACTTACCTGAGATCGAAGCCCCTGCAGCCGTCCTCGTACACTGCTCCGGCAGCCGACATCGCTCCCGGAGTTACATCCGGGTATCTGCGCTGTGATTGGCCGGAGCCGTGATGACATCACTCCCGCGCATGCACGCGGGAGCCGCTGGTAACGGCACACTCACTGAAGCAACGGCATATCTAAAAACTAAACAGGTTTAGGAGATATCCAGGGTAGTTACAGGTAAGCCTTATTATAGGCTTACCTGTAGCAAAAAGTAAATTGTAAGGGTTTACAACCACTTTAATGGGTGTGCCCGCCACACCATGCTACACATACACCTGTATGCTGTGTTTGTGTGGGCACAACACCCATTTATTTGAATGGGCAGCTGTACCTGCAGGAAATGCAGGGAAAAAAGTCTCCTACCCTTTATTCAAAACGTGGCTGCATTCAAACCACATGGTATTATGGCATCATGCGGTTTTGCAATCGAGAAAACACTGCGTTTTCTGATGCGTGAGGGTGCCATTAAGGATTAATGGCAACCCTATGCGTCTGCTAAACAGTAGCAAGTTTTGCCTGCAGGTCTTGAATGTATGCAATTATGCACGATTACGTGAACCCAGCCGAAGAATGGAGTATATTGTGTTTACTGTAGATAAAGACATTATTATGGCGACTGCTGTGACATCACCAACTATGCCCATAAGGAGTCTGGATAGCTTTTTAGCTTCTTTTCCTTCAGTAATCTGCTTTTAAATACTAATTCTTGCTACAGATCCCTCTGCAATTATTAGTGCCGCTATGATATAATTCAATTTCACTTAATTACAGCATTTTAGCTGTATTCATTATAGGTCTCATTTAAACAGAATGAAAGCTTGCGGTTTTGCCTGCACTGTATGCAATTGCTGTAATTAATTTAGATTAAATATTTAGATAAAAGTTGGTGTTTAGCATTTATCTGGGCTGCCTTCCTATTAAACAGGGTGCAATTTAAATGAGCCTAACAAGAATGTGTGAACAGCAGTAATGAAATGGTAAACTGAAATATCTTACCATATTACTATATGCCACAGTATTCTGCAGAAGTTTTCTGGCTCGCTGCTTTGACATTATGTCTCTGACCAACAATTAAGAAGTCAGTATTTAGATGGGTTAGAAAGGGTGGTTAGACATTTTTCACCTTAATGCATTCTTTGCATTAAGGTAAAAAATGTCCCAATAGTTGTATCGCCCCCCCCTCCCACCCACCCACCCACCTACCTACCTACCTTTATACTTGCCAGACTAGTATCTCAAACAAGCACCGAGTCCATCTGCAGCAGTGCTTGTCTGTGTTCCTCTCCTCACAGTGGGGGACCCCAGAAGTGGGTCCTGCTCTGTGCAATACCAGTGTATATGGTGTGTGTTGCAATTTTTTTTATGTTGCACGATATTTGCGCAGCCGCTTATCAAATGCGAATTTTCCGGGAAAAAATACACCTAAATACATTTTAGTGCACACAAACAGAATATAATAGCCAATTTTTGGTAAGATATAAAAGATCTTGTTGTGCAAAGAAAATAGATACCGTGCATGTCAAGATTTAAAATTTTGCAAGCCTAGGAAATAGCAACAAACTACAGTACCTAAAAATCTCCAAAGGCGATGCTTTAAAAGGCTTTAGCAGTTACCAGTTTAGAGTTCTGGTGGGCTCTGGTGCTAGAATTATTGCTGTCACTCTGGCGTTCGTGTTAATATCTCACATTTGTGAAGCAATCACTGTTTACATATGTGTGTGGGACCTCTATTATTATTATTATTATTATACAGGATTTATATGGCGCCAACAGTTTACGCAGTGCTTTACAGCTTGAGGGGAGACAGTACAAATACAATACACTTTAATACAGTAGGAATCAGAGGGCCCTGCTCCTTAGAGCTTACAATCTAAGAGGGAAGGTCAAGAGATACAAGAGGTAATAACTGCGGGGAATGTGCTGATGGAGAAGATAAATGTACAGTGTACAGTTGTTAGGTGGGGGCCAGATAGGCTTCTCTGATCGTCTGAAAGTAGATAAAGTAGGAGAAAATTGGACAGATTGGGGTAGAGCATTCCAGAGGATGGGAGAGGCTCTGGAGAAGTCCTGAAGGCGAGCATGGGATGAGGTGACAAGGTAATTTGAGAGCAGGAGGTCTTGGGAGGGGCGAAGAGAATGATTAAGTTGGTATTTTGAGACTAGGTTAGAGATGTAGCTGGGGGGCAGGTTGTGGATGGCTTTGTAAGTTATAGTTAGTATCTTGAATTTAATTGGCTGAGTGGCAGCCAATGGAGGGATTGGCAGAGGGGTATAGCAGACGCTGAGCAGGTTGTGGGGTGGATGAGCCTGGCAGCAGCGTTCATGATGGACTGAAGTGGGGATAGCCTATCTAGAGGTAAGCCAATGAGGAGAGAGTTGCAGTAGTCGAGGTGGGAGATGACCAGGAAGTGGATTAGAAGCTTTGTGGTGACATTGGTTAGGAAGGGGCATATCTTGGAGATGTTCCGGTGGTTGAGGTGGCAAATTTTGGATAGCGATAGGATGTGGGACTGAAAGGTTAGTTCAGAGTCCAGGATTACACCTAGGACCTTGGCGTGGGAGGACAAGTTGATAATTGAGCCGTTGATTTTAACAGAGAAATCAGGGGAAGTGGCACCTGGGGGAGGAAATATCATGAGCTCGGTTTTGGATAGGTTGAGTTTGAGGAAGTTATGTGACATCCAGGCTGATATGTCTGCTAGTAAGTTAGTGATGTGTGAGGAGACAGATGGAGAGCTGGGGGGGTGGAGAGATAGATTTGGGTGTCATCAGCGTAGAGATGATATTGAAAGCCATGGGAGGCAATCAACTGACCCAGGGAGGTGGTGTAGATTGAGAAAAGGAGAGGTCCAAGAACAGAACCTTGGGGGACCCCAACAGAGAAAGGAAGAGGAGAGGAGGAAGCAGAGTTGTAAGTGACACTGAAGGAGTGGAGGGATAGGTAGGATAAGAACCAGCAAAGAGTACAGTCACGGAGACCAAAGGAGTGGAGTTTATTGAGGAGGAGGGGGTGGTCCACTGTGTCAAAGGCAGCAGAGAGATCCAGTATAAGTAGTACAGAATAGCGTCTGCTGGTTTAGCCGTTAGTAGGTCATTTGAGAGTTTAAGGAGAGCAGTTTCCGTGGAGTGTTGAGGGTGAAATCCAAGCTGAAGGGGATCAAGAAGTTTGTTCATCATAAGATGGTCGCTCAGTCGGTTGTAGACCAGTCTTTCAAGAAGTTTGGAGGAGAAGGCGAGTAAGGAGATGGGACGTAGGTTGTTAAGATTGATGGGGTCCAGTGAGGGCTTTTTAAGTATGGGGGTGATTAGTTAGAGAGTGTAGAATCGAGTCAGAGGGTGAGCCTAGCATTTGAGAGGGAGCAGGGTCCAGGGGGAAGGTGGTTAGATGAGTGTTAAATAAAAGTTTAGCAACCTCATTAATACTAGAAGTATTAAAAGTTAATACCTACGTGCATGGTTGCATTTGCGTGTGAGCACAGGGGGGCAGGGGTGCTTTAAATGTTTTAAAAATTTTATTATTTATTTTCTTTAAATATATTTTTTTACGCTGTTTTTTTACTTTTACTTTAACTATATTGGGAAGTTACAGGTACTCTCGGGATGATCAAGCCGAGTTTGGTTTGAGCTGCTGCTTCCATCGCCAATACTGGCCATTTAAACTTTGAACCAAAACCAGAAGTGACAAAACCTCCGTTGCTTACGGCTTCATTTTTCACAGAGGAGAGGGAGGAACATATGTTCCTCCCTCTCTTCTGTGGGTAGCTGATCTGACTGCTTGCAGCAGTCCCCGGCCACTGGGTGGAAAGGCACTGGGCACGGTGAGAGGGGGCTCCTTTCCGAACCCTTCTAAAAGTGATCAGACGGCTGTAGAGCTGCTCGGATCACTTTTACCTGAAAGCCAATTGCTGGATAGAAAAATTTGATACCAGGCTGCAGCAATGATCCTGGTATGTATACTTCTTTATAAATGTGTATTATTTTTGTAGCGGTGTGTTGCCACTAGTTACTAATATCCACCAAATCACCCCGCTACCAGACCTTCATATATCACCTCAGAGACAAAGAACACTCATTTTTTTTTGTTTATTGGGGAATATAACTTGGTTGGGGAAAGGGGTATATGGGATGCCCATAGGTCAAATTCACTTTGCCATCATATTTATAGATTATAACTTCATTTGAGCCTGAAGAAATGATGCGCATGTATAACATTTACAGTCTTTTCCCCGCATCACCATACAGATTATTGTTCCTCCTCTGCGTAACTCCTGCAGACTATTGCTCCCAGGAACGCCTCATCCATGACCGTGTAAGGGTGAAGCTCCCAAGAATCCTTCCCTCCTGCACAAACTTATACTGTAGCACATTCATTTCTTGTCACATCTTCTTCTATATGTAAAAGATCCCACTCTGAATAGTTTCTAATGCTGACTCTGTTTAGTTGCTGCTACTAGGCCAGAGGCCTGCAGTATCTCTCCCTGGAGGCCTAGTAGTTTAATAGCATGTGCTGAACGGTGGACTACTGTTCCCAGCTAGCCCAGCTTGCAAATCCTGCGCCCTCGGGCCACATCGATTTTAAACTATTTCCCACAGTCTCTCCTCTGATCCAGGACTCCTCATCAATGACCATGTAATGATGAGGACTTCAGCAATGACCGTGTAAAGGTGAAGTTCCCTCACAGACTTTCTGTGCTGTCTCCACATCCAGCCCTCCACTGTGGTACACTCACCGACCTTTCTCTGCCTCGAGTCCATGATGGAGAACTTAACCGTACGTTCCGACAGCTTCACCTGCCCCTCTGCTCCAGGAATTTGTCATCAATGACCGTGTAATGATGAAGACTTCACCAATGACGTGTAAAGGTTCCCTCACAGCTCTCCCGGGCCTCTTCCCGCTATTGGCGCACCCCCCAAGATGGGGGTGCCTTCCTGCTGCTGTCTAGTACTCCATTCTCTCCTTCTCCCGGCCAACAACTCCCCCCAGTGGCCTGTTACCTCAGCTTATATGGGAGGCCTTCCTCCATGACAATGGTCTCAAAATATTGTCAAAAATGTCCGATGTGTCCGCCATAATGTCGCAGTCTAGAAAAGAATCGCAGATCGCCACCATCATTAATAAAAAGAAAAATTAAAATAAAAATGCCATAAAACTATCCCCTATTTTATAGACGCTATAAATTTTGCGCAAACCAATCAATATACGCTTATTGCGATCTTTTTTACCAAAAATATGTAGAAGAATACATATCGGCCTAAACTGAGGAAAAAAATATTTTTTCTTATATATTTTGTGGGGTATTTATTATAGCAAAAAGCAAAAAATATTGCATTTTTTTCAAAATTGTCGCTCCTTTTTTCTTTATAGCGCAAAAAATAAAAAGCCACAGAGGCAATCAAATACCACCAAAAGAAAGCTCTACTTGTGGGAAAAAAAGGATGTCAATTTTGTTTGGGTACAACGTTGCATGACCGCGCAATTGTCAGTTAATACGAAGCAGTACCGAATTGCAAAAAGTGCTCTGGTCGGGGAGGGGGTAAAATCCTCTGGGGCTGAAGTGGTTAAAAATATTGGGGTGTACATGTGTAAAGGATGGGTGGGGATTCAGAGTGGTGGCATTTTCTAGTAGCTAAAGCTGGGCTTTAAAGCCCAACTTTGGGAAACTTGAAAATCGTTGTCATTTAGATCTAGAGGACTTGCTTACTGGTCACTTAGGCACCTTTCACACTGTCAGACCGTTCAGGTCCACCTGTCAGTTTTGACGGCAGATCTGAAAGGGCGCTCCATGCTAGTCTATGGAGCGATGGATGTCAGCGGTGACATGTCCGCTGACATCCGACCCGGTCGGATCCGCTAAAAGCAGACGGATGCCCCTATGTTCGCATCCATCCCTGGCGGATTGGATTGGGTGAGATCTGATGAAAACGGACATGCTAATTGTTTTCGTCCAATCTTTCCATAGGAAGCAGCGGCGCTCGACAGGCCCCTTCCCGCTCAGTGAGCAGAGAGGGACCTGTCATCCGCCGGCTCAGCGGAGATCAACGGAGAGATCTCCCGCTGAGCTGGCGGACAGAGGCGGACTCCGAGGCAGCGGATCCGCCTCGTGAGAATGATGCCTTATACCCACTTCCTGCCCAGGCCAATTTTCAGCTTTCAATGCTTTCGCACTTTGAATGACAATTAGGTGGTCATGCAACACTGTACCCAAACAAAATGTTTATATTTTTTTCACACAAATAGAACTTTCTTGGTAGTATTTAATCACCACTGGGTTTTTTACTTTTCACTAAAGAAACAAAAAGAGACCGAAAATTTTGAAAAAAAAAAAAAAAAAGTTTTCATAGTTTGTTATAAAATTTTACAAACAGGTAATTTTTCTCCTTTACTGATGTGCGCTAGACATGTGCACTGCCAAACAAAATTGTTCATTTTAGTTTCATTTGTGTTGTTTTTTTTCTTTTTTGGGTCATTCGAAAAAAATCTGAAATTAAAAAAAAATCAGAAATTCGAAAACAATTTTTAAAAAATCGTAAATTTGAAAAAAATTGAAAATTCCAAAAAAAATTGGAAATTAAAAAAAATTGGAAATTCGAAAAAAATCGGAAATTCAAAAAAAATCGGAAATTCATAAATTTAAAAAAAAATCAGAAATTCGAAAACCGAAAAACCTGTAACGAATATGAATTTACGCAAAGTTACGAATTATCCGAAATAACGAATGCCGCATCTAAACGGAACAAATTAATAATAAATAATAATAATAAAACATTTTATTATTATTATTATTGTAATTTATTATAATTATATTGTTACGTTCCATTTGTTTTGATATACGGCATTCTTTATTTCAGATAATTTGTAACTTTGGATAAATTCGTATTCTCTACGTTCGCCAACAGCCAAATTTGAAAAGATATTCCATTACCTATAATTTAATAGCTAGTAATAGTTAAGTTATTATTCGTTAGCTATTATTTCAGATTTTCAAATTTTCGGGTTTTCAAATTTCCGAATTTCCGAGTTTTTTTTAATTTCCGAATTTCCGATTTTTTTCAAATTTTCGAATTTCCGTTTTTTTTTTTTCTAATTTACGAATTTCTGATTTTTTTTTAATTTACAAATTTTTTTTTAATTTAAGAATTTTCGAATATTCGAATTTTTGAATATTCGGAAAAGTTAGTTAAATGGGTTTTCGTTTATTCGGATAGTTCCACATTAACGAATTCAGAACGAAACAAATTGCACATGTCTAATGTGCTCTGATGAGGCTGCACCGAGGGGCACTGATAGGATGCACTAATAGGCATAGGTGAGGTGACGCTGATGAGGAGGCACTAATGAGGCTGCACTGATAGGTGGCACTGATGGGCACTGATAGGCGGAACGGAAGGGCACTGAGAGGTGGCACTGATGGGCACTGCTAGGTGGCACTGATGAGGCACTGATTGTCAGCTCAGATTGCCACTGATCGGTGGCACTGGTGGGCACTGATTAGCAATACTGATGGGCACTGATAGGTGGCACTGGTGGGCACTGATTAGCAGCACTGGGAAGCAATGTTGAGACCGATGTCCCTGTAAAAGAAGCTGGTCACCGGCTTTCTTCTTTTCTCCTTACGCTTTTAAAAGACGATAACCAACTTTTGTTTACTTCCGTGATTGGCCCTATACCCCAATCTGTGATCAGTCGAGGCTGAAGGAGAGCGTGAGCAGCACGATCACAGGAGGACGTCTATGGGACCGATGTCTCTAAAACAGAAGCCAGTTACCGACATTATTCTTTTCTCCTCACGTAATCAGCGTGAGGAGAAAAAAGAAAATGATAACCGGCTTCTGTTTACTTCCATGATCAGCTGTCATTAGCTGACAGCTGATCATGTGGTAAAGAGCCGCTGTGATTGGCCCTTTACCCTGATATGTGATCAGCTGAGTCTGAAGAACTTGACGATTACAGAGCATGGCATGCGAGCAGCACGATCACGGGAGGATGTCTATGGACGCCCTCCCAGCACTGGAAGCTAACGCTGTAGCTGTCTTTTGGCTATAGCGAGGGCGGAAAGTGGTTAAAGTAGATTTACTTACCTGGTCCTCTGCTCCTCTGTGCTGCCAGACTGATCCACACAACATTCCCTCCCTCATGCTCCAGCAGTCTAAGGTCTGGATGTAATTGTTGATGTGAGGACATTGAGGGACAGTCCATGACTGGAGCATAGGGAAATGCCATCTGCCAAGGGAGTGTAGGATGAGGTAGGTAAAAGTGAAGCCTCTCTTGTTCAGAAAAACAGAGCAATTGACCCTTGCAGTACGGGCACAGCTACACTGCAAGGGATCATTTTCAAGTTTCCCAGAGTTGGGCTTTAACATAATTAACAAACATTTCTTCTACATAGTGGTAATTTGGCATCATCACAATATTTACCATGTGTTCAGGACAAGGCAGAATTTTACTGTAAGTACTTCCACTACTATGCAATGAAATATTGAAAATCTATCAGTGAGCTTGTGACATTTCTGTAGAATTACATGCCATCAATTTGCACAGTGAAGAGACACCAGTTTTGCTCATGTAATTTATGAGACTTGTATTCCGTGTGAAAAAGAAATGTCTCTAAATTATAGCAGTGCTGAATACATGATAAAATCCTATGAATTGGACCTTGTTGTCATTTGCTGCCATTCTGCTAGTGTATGGAACATGAAATAACATTGGACTTGACTATTCCATCTTCCTTTGCTGGCTCACTCGTCCTCTTCATTCCAGCCATAAATCACTCTTCAGTAAGATGACATAGCGGACAGTGAACGGAGAGTCATATTCACTCTCAGTAATAGGTGACACTTATTTACATTTTGTAAAGCACAAAAGAAAATGATTTTATCTCTGAAGAAAAGCTTTCAGAATCAATTTGCTCTGCAGTTCTGACTATATTAGTTTGATCTAGTCTGAACAGGAACCATAGTCATTTTGTGTTTGGATTGATATACATATGAAAAAGATCAAATTAAAGCCCAATTTAAAGTGGAACTTCACTGTACAAGGGAATTTCAGTTTTAACACCTCCATCAACCCTCCTCTCCTACTTTTTGGAGTTTTTTTTGAGGGGGGGAGTGGTACTCACTTCTGCTCCCACCACTAAGGCAATTAAAGAAGAAGTTTTCCTTCCGCCCACCCCCGAAACCTTCTTTGACACATCACAGGTCCCAGGAGGCTGCGTGGCCAAGTACAAAGCGCAGTGCGGCTCACATGTGTGCAGTGGGAAGCCAGCTGTGAAGCCATAAGGAGTGACAGCTGGCCTGCCTTAGTAAAAATCCTGGCGTCAGGGACCCGAAGACCTGTTAAGAGTCCGCATGGCTGAGGGTGGTGCTGGATCCTTGAACAGGTAAGTGACTTTTTTTTTTTTTTTTAAAGTCAGCAGCTACAGTATTTGATGCTCTTTAAGGTCTAATACGATCTTTACCACCCTGGCCCCCCAGACCCTTCTTCCCCCTGGAGCCCATCTAGCAATTTTGAATCTATCTATCTATCTATCTATCTATCTATCTATCTATCTATCTATCTATCTATCTATCTATCTATCTATCTATCTATCTATCTATCTATCTATCTATCTATCTATCTATCTATCTATCTATATATATATATATATATACTATACATATATATATATATATTAATATTTGATCCCCTGCAGATTTTGTAAGTCTGCCCACTTACAAAGAAATGAAGGGTCTATAATTGTTATCATAGGTGTATTTGAAATGATAGTGAAAGAATATCAACCAAAAATCCAGAAAAAAAACATGATACAAATGTTATAAGCTGAGTTGCAGTTCAGTGAGTGCAATAAGTTTTTGATCACAAAGCAAAACTTGACTTAGTACTTGGTGGAGAAAACATAAAAAAACAACAAAAAAATACTGCGCTACCCATAAAAATGAACCCCCCAGAAAGCAGCAGTTAAACAGTGAGATGTGCACCAAAGTTACAAATAAGAAAGAAATAACCGCACTAAGTTATTAGTGAAACACGTGAAAAAATCTCGAAAGCTTCCGTTAGAAAGTACATGTATAAATGCAAAAACATTAAAGAATATTAAAAATTGAAAATTGAAATATAAAAGAATCTATGGGTCTACACATGTATCTATGAATCAAAACATGAGTGTCCATATATATTATCTGTGAATCAAAAATAAGTGTCCATATATAATAAATGAAAATAAATTGTAAGGTAATGATCTAAAATCAGTCCAAAAGAGACCCTTGGGTGAACCCAACCAGAGTCAATGGTGAAAATATGAGTGACACCCCATACAGTATCCGCAAACACACAATTAATGCGCTTACCACAAGGCAAGCGAACACCAGCCTGTATCTCGTCTTGATATAGAGAATCCAGATGGTACACTTAAGCTGCATACATCATGGCTGAAAGGATGTAATACCAGACTTCCATCTCATAGACATGTAAATAAAAAGAAACTGACCATAGTGTAATACTGCCAAAGTGGTTAGAGTGGAAGAAGGTAGAAAACTTACACAAGTGCATAAGTATACAGCAAAAGAAAAACCCTAAAGAGAACGCTATCAAACTCCGTAGTGAAGATGAGACACCACACTCCGTGCAAATAATGCGCTTACCGCAAGGCAAGCCAACAACAGCTTGTGTTCAATATCAGTATGAGAGCAAACTGGCGTTCTGGATCGCTTCCAACAAGGACGTCAAATTGACATCTCACAAGCATGTAGATAAAAAGAAACTGGCCATAGTGTAATACTGATAAAAACGATTTAATGGAATAAGGTAGAAAACTCACATAAGTAAATAAAGTACAGCAAACAGCCGGCCGGCATAGCGAGCACCCGTCCACACTGAAAATGACGATGACGTCAGAGCGTCAACCTCCCGACGTACGTTTCACCACAAATGGCGTCGTCTGGGGAACGGGCGACGCTCTGAATCATCGCTCTAAATAGTACACAGCCAAACCACGCCTCGTTCTGAGATCTCAGCAGCGGAAGGAAGACATACGAGCCGCCTCTCTGATCACAGCTCGTATTAAAAAGAAAACAAGACTGAATCTTGTACTCATATTAAAAACGCTCTGACGCTCTGACGTCATCGCCATTTTCAGTGTGGATGGGTGCTCGCTATGCCGGCTGGCTGTTTGCTGTACTTTATTTACTTATGTGAGTTTTCTACCTTATTCCATTAAATCGTTTTTATCAGTATTACACTATGGCCAGTTTCTTTTTATCTACATGCTTGTGAGATGTCAATTTGAAGTCCTTGTTGGAAGCGGTCCAGAACGCCAGTTTGCTCTCATACTGATATTGAACACAAGCTGTTGTTGGTTTGCCTTGCGGTAAGCGCATTATTTGCATGGTGGTGGATCACGGAGTGTGGTGTGGTATACTGATACTGAACACAAGCTGTTGTTGGCTTGCCTTGTGGTAAGCGCATTATTTGCACGAAGTGTGGTGTCTCATCTTCACTACGGAGTTTGATAGCGTTCTCTTTAGGGTTTTTCTTTTGCTGTATCCTTATGCACTTGTGTAAGTTTTCTACCTTCTTCCACTCTAACCACTTTGGCAGTATTACACTATGGTCAGTTTCTTTTTATTTACATGTCTATGAGATGGAAGTATGGTATTACATCCTTTCAGCCATGATGTATGCAGCTTAAGTGTACCATCTGGATTCTCTATATCAAGACGAGATACAGGCTGGTGTTCGCTTGCCTTGTGGTAAGCGCATTAACTGTGTGTTTGCGGATACTGTATGGGGTGTCACTCATATTTTCACCATTGACTCTGGTTGGGTTCACCCAAGGGTCTCTTTTGGACTGATTTTAGATCATTACCTTACAATTTATTTTCATTTATTATATATGGACACTTATTTTTGATTCACAGATAATATATATGGACACTCATGTTTTGATTCATAGATACTTGGTGGAGAAACCCTTGCTGGCAACACAGAGGTAAGACGTTTCTTGTCGTTGGTTACCATGTTTGTTACCATGTTTTGCATCTCAGGAGGGATTTTGGTCCACTCTTCCTTACAGACTTTCTTTCTTGGCTGTCGCTTGGCAACCCGAAGTTTCAGCTCTCTCCATAAATTTTCTATAAGATTAAGGTCTGCAGACTGGCTAGGCCACTCCATGACCTTAATGTGCTTCTTCTTGAGCCACTCCTTTGTTGCCTTGGTGGTATGTTTTGGGTCATTGTCATGCTGGAAGACCCATCTTCAGTGTTCTGGCTGAGGGAAAAAGGTTCTGATCCAAGATTTTAAAATACATGGCCCCATCCATTGGCCCCTCAATTCGGCAAAGTCGGCCTATACCTTTAGCAGAGAAACCATGCATAATGTTTCCACCTCTGTGCTTGACTGTAAGGATGGTGTTCTTAGGGTTATAGTCAGCATTTCTATTCCTCCAAACACGGAGCGTCGAGTTAATGCCAAAGAGCAACATTTTGGTCTCATCTGACCACAGCACCTTCCCTGAATCATTTAGATGTTCATTGGCAAACTTCAGATGGGCTTGTACGTGTGCCTTCTTGAGGAGGGGGACCTTGCGGGCGCTGCAGGATTTCAATATATGGCGGCATATTGTGTTACCAATGGTTTGTTTGATGACTGTGGTCCCAACTGCCTTGAGATCATTCACAAGCTCCCCTCGTGTAGTTCCCTCCCATTTTCCCATGATCGCCCTTACCCTATAAGCCGAAATCTTGCATGGAGCTCTAGACCGAGGGTGATTGATGGTTATTATGTATTTCTTCCATTTGCAAATAATCGCTCCAACAGTTGTCTCCTTCTCTCCAAGCTTCTTGCTGATGGTATTGTAGCCCATTCCAGCCTTTTGCAGGTCTACGATCTTGTCCCTGACGTCCTTTGACAGCTCTTTGGTCTTGCCCATTATAGTGACGTTTGAATGGAAGAAAGAGATTCTGTGGACAGTTGTCTAATATACACATAACGAGTTGTCATTAGGAGCACCTTCTTAATTTGACAGGACTATTCTGTGTACCATATGAGCACATACTGTAGCCAGTCTGTGGGAGCCAGAATTATTGTTGGTTGGTGGGGAATCAAATACCCCTAGTGGGCATGTCTTTAAAAAAAGTATAAAAAAATTCCCCTATGGAGCATATTGTACAAGCATTTAGGTGCATTTTGAGTGTTTGTGCTTATAAACATTTCCCCCCAAAACACTAGAAAATATATACACATAAAAACTCTTGACGTGTAAACCACTGCGTGTAGGTGCATCAAGCATTATTTCTGCTCAAAAACCCCTCTCAAAAACACATTTGTGATATTTTTTTTTTGTTCAGCCTGTAAACACTCCTCTACAAATATGCCTGTAAATGCCCAAATGTGCATGGACACATAAGCTAACATAGTCTTGCTTCTATAGGCTGAAAGAAAAACCAACAAATGCTTGTATATACATCATTATTTTCAGTGTGCATGAGGTCTAAAATGCCTTGGGCAGGATTTTTTTAAGTAAAAGCCAGAATTTGGCTTTAAGATAAACAATTTTAGTTTACCTGATGTGCTTTATCTGTCTATTTGTGTGTAGGTTATAATTATAATATAATAAGGGTAAGCTATGCTTAATCAGCCAATCTTCAATTATAATATATGCACCAAGTGGGCTCCACTCCATCCATATAGAAAGGAAAAGGGATGTGATATCTATACTATTTAATTAGATTTACTTGTATTCAAATACATTTTTATTAAAGTTTCGTTTGTATACAAAAGTAACAGGAGCGTAAGTATCCAAGATACACCAAAAGAGTATCAACAATAAAAAAGAATGTTTAGGTAGCCATTCAATCTGGAGAAAATTGCAAAAACAATAACAATAACAATAAACTGAAGAATATATGAAGGGCCACAGGCATTCTAGAGCAGAAACATGGCCAAGTTTCTTTTCACAAAGTAGAAAGAAGGCATAGATGAATCTCTGAAGTAGGAAGCGACCTGTGACAGACCTTTGAATGAATTACTTGTATTACAAGGTATTCTACATTACTTTTACTTGTATTACAAGGTATCTTACATGTCCATACAGCCTAGCAACAGTTTCGAGCATACAACACTTTTGTACCATTGTACCACATTGCATCCCCTTTCCTTTATAATTTATAATTTTAGTCATAGTGCTCATTACACATACAGGCTTTTCTTCCTACTTTGTAGTGCAACACAATGCTATACCTTGCTGATCCTCTTATTTCACAAGTAGCCTCTAATCATTTTTAATGCCTGTGAGGCTCCTGGTATCTTTGTGATCTCAGTAGGTAGCCTTGTGAAATCTGTTGCCTAGACAGCTTAGGTATGAGGGAGCTCATGTTAAGAGGTAATTTTTTATGTAAATTGTGTGTTTTTGTCCATTGTAAATTTTACAAAAATTCAGTAGCCCAAAAAAATCCCCATCAGGGTACCCATCAGAGTCCACCTTTACATCACGATCCTCATCAGAGTCCCCCTTTACATCAGGGTCCCCCATCAGAGTTACGTTTATTTCTTAAAAAGATTTGGGAGGGGGGCTTTAAATACTCTGCTGCATGCAGTTAACATGCGAACAAGGGGCAAGAACATTGAGCAAAGTGCTGACCTTATTAGTATTTTCTGCTCCACCACCATACAATGAAGAATATGCAGGCATGGAGGTGACACCACTACATTCCTTACCAGTGAGCAGGGAATGCAGCATCGCCATTCATGGTTGTTCCATTTGGCAAAGGAGTTTGAATCACCAAAGTGGCTGAATAGAACTACAAATTTATTGCCAGTGGTTAGTAGCGATGAGCTTGATGTTCGGGTCAAACATCAGGTGTTTGCCCATTCGCCGAAGAGCAAACATTATGGGGCGTTTGCAGCAAATTCGAGTACCATGGAACACCCCATAATGCACTGCGAGATCGCAGTGCATTGCTGTATGATGATTGGCCAAAGCATTCACCTGACCTACATGCTTTGGCCAATCCCAGCGCCCTCTGCTAAGAGAACCATAATTGGGCAAAGGCAGGGTGTCTTTGGCCAATCATGGCTCAAGGAGACTAAGTCCATGCCCCACACTATATAAAGCTGCCTACATGGCAGCCCTGTGTAGTGTTGTTGGTGTGGACGGAGAGATAGTTTGAATAGATTAAGCAGGAAGGGTATTCAGTTAGTGGCAGTGTATTTGATATATATATATATATATATATATATATATATAATATATAATATATATATATATATATATATATATATATATATATATATATATATATATACACAGTCCAGGGGCGGACTGATAACTCATGGGGCCCCCGGGCAATAGGAGATTATGGGGCCCCAGGCAATCAGAGATTATGGGGCCACACAGTATACACACACACAGTATACAATCACACAGTATACACATACATGTACACACAGTATACACAGACAGATGTAAAAAAAACACAGATTTATACATACTGTCCCTGGTTTTACTGAGGCTGGCAACCCTGATGGGGCCCCCTAGTGCCCCAGGGCCCTCGGGCAGTGCCCGAGTGGCTCAATGATCAGTCCGCCCCTGACACAGTCAGTCTAGTATATATACTAGGATTCTTCTTCACCTCATTGAGCAGTCTGCGCTGTGCTCTTGCAGTCATGTTTACAGGATGACCACTCCTAGGGAGAGTAGCAGCAGTGCTGAACTTTCTCCATCTTTTAGACAATTTGTCTTACCGTGGACTGATGAACAGCAAGGCTTTTGGAGATACTTTTATAACCCTTTCCAGCTTTATGCAAGTCAACAATTCTTAATCGTAGGTCTTCTGAGAGCTCTTTTGTGCGAGGCATCATTCACATCAGGCAATGCTTCTTGTGAAAAGCAAACCCAGAACAGGTGTGTGTTTTTTATAGGGCAGGGCAGCTGTAACCAACACCTCCAATATCATTGATTAGACTCCAGTTGGCTGACACCTCACTCCAATTAGCTCTTGGAGATCTCATTAGTCTAGGGGTTCACATACTTTTTCCACCTGCACTGTGAATGTTTACATGGTGTGTTCAATAAAAAAAATGGTAACATTTAATTCTTTGTGTGTTATTAGTTTAAGCAGACTGTGATTGTCTATTTTTGTAACTTAGATGAAGTTCAGATCACATTTTATGACCAATTTGTGCAGAAATCCATATCATTCACATACTTTTTATTGCAACTGTATATATACTCTGCATTTAGCATAGACTATAAATTCAGTGTTTACTCTATATTCAGTCAGTGCAGGCGGTGTCTTAATATATATATACAGTCTCGTGTGTGTGTATGTATATATATATATATATATATATATATATATACTCTGCATCCAGTGAAGCCTATATCTACAGTGCATTCCGTGGTGTACTGTTTCTAATGCACTTCAGGCAGTGTACACAGTATCTAATACAGTGTGTACAGTGTCTACCACACTTCTGGCGGTGTACAGTACAATACAGTGCAGCCGTAGTACAGTTGTTAATACAGTCCTCTGAACCAGCGGTGATCCATAAGCGATCAAGGGGCTACGTAAGCAGTCAGGCAAAAAGATGCCATGCGGTGCTTGAGTTGGTCTGCTTAGGGGACAGGAGCCACACTGGGGCAGAGATTCTGTCAGCTCTGCAGGGGCAGGCTCATAAGTGGTTGACGCAACGCCAGCTTCAGCCAGGAATGGTTGTATGCAACAATGGCACCAACCTTCTCTCCGCACTCCAACAGGAAAACTTGACCCATATTTGGCACACATCCTGAATCTGGTGGTGCAGCGGTTCTTGAGCAGGTACCCAGGCTTACAGGATCTCCTGAGGCAGGCCAGTAAAGTCTGTGGTCATTTCTGCTGGTCATACAATGCCAGTGCTTGGCTGGCTGACATTCAAAGGGAATGCAACCTGCCCACCAACCGCCTCATTTGTAACATGCCCACCAGGTGGAACTCAACGTTGGCAATTCTGCAGCGGCTGCATTAGCAGCAGAGGGCCATCAATGAGTACCTGTATGAATATGGCACCAGGACCGGGTCAGGGGAGCTTGGCTTCTTTTTGCCACGCCAGTGGCTACTGATCAAGGATGCATGCACTGTCCTGTCACCATTTGAGGAGGCCACGAGGATGGGGAGCAGCGACAATGCATGCATCAGTGACACTGTCCCTCTTGTCTTCCTGTTGGAGCACATGCTTCATGGAATCATGGACAGGGCACTTGAGGCAGAACAGCGGGAGGAAGAGGAGGACTTCCTTACCTCTCAAGGCCCCCTTTATCCAGATAGTATTTCTGTGGGCCTGCCAAACACACAGGAAGAGGAGGAGGAGGATTGTGTCAGCATGGACATGGAGGATAACACCCAGCAGCAGTCTTCAAGGGATGGTTTTCAGTCACCAGAAACCCAAGGAGTTGTACATGTGATCCTTAGTGACCCAGAGGACTCAGAATCAAATGCAACTTACGCTGCATGGGCTCCCTGATACTGCAAATCCTGTGAAAGGACCCTAGGATTAGTGGTATCAAGGAGAAGGATAAATACTGGCTGGCAACCCTTCTTGATCCACGTTACAAGGGTAAGGTTGCAGAACTCACCCTGTCTTCGCAGAGGGAGCAGAGGATGAAACATCTTCAGGAGGCCTTGAAGAAAGGTTTGTGCAATGCATTTCCAGACCCTGGGAGGTTACAATTTCCTGGTGCTGGACAACGTGTTGCTGAGGCTTCGTTCAGTCAGAGGAAGAGCGATGGAGAAGGTGGCCGGCTGACCGATGCCTTTAAACAATTTTTCAGTCCTCAGCGTCAAGGTCTAATTGGTTCAAGCAACCATCGCCAGCGTCTGCATTAGGTGCAGGAATATCTAGGGGCAAGAGCAGACTTGGAGACCTTTCCAACAGAGCATCCACTGGGTTACTGGGTCTTGAGGATGGACCACTGGCCAGAACTTGCTCAATATGCAATTGACCTACTGGCCTGTCCTGCATCCAGCGTTCTTTCTGAATGTACATTCAGTGCTGCTGGAGGGTTTGTAATGGATCATAGAGTGCGCCTGTTCACAGACTCTGTTGATAGGCTCACATTCATAAAAATGAATCAGTCTTGGATCAGCAGCTATCAAGCACCTTATGCTGATGTAACTGATTGAATTTTCTATGGATGTGGGATCCCTTGAAGACTGCCTATGCTGAGTGACTATCCTATTCCTCCTCAATCTTGATGATGCTAGCTTCCAATAATAATTTTGATTTAGGGCACCACCACCACCACCCTAGGTGCCAATTTTTCTGCCCCTGTTTAACAGGGGCATGTAATTACAATTTTTGAACTAATATTTCACAGCAGGGCCCGTTCCTGCTCCCAAGAAGAGTATCTGTGAGGGGTTACAGTGTTGTGGCACCACCAACACCCAAGCCCCAATTTTTCAGCCCCTGGTTAACAGGGGCATGTAATTACGATTTTTATGTAATATTTCAATGCAGGGCCTGTTCCTGTGCCCAACAAGAGTATCTGTGAGGGGTTA